>NW_003519698.1:0-33484 GCF_000190715.1 Dictyostelium purpureum | reverse complement strand
TCTATTAATTCATTATTTGGTTGGTGGGTAGAGGGTGAATGCAGTTGGTTTCATATCAATAATATCATCTAAAAGCTGATATAGTTCCTCTTTCCTTTCTGACATTTATTTTAAAAAAATAATAAAATATATAGAATATATTTTACTTTTATTTTTATTTTTCCTTTGCAATAAATTTTACAAAAATAAAAAAATAAAAAAAAAAAATAAAAAAAAATTTAAATTTTTTTATTTTTTTATAAAATTTTTCTTTTTTTTTCAATTAAATGGTTGTTTTTATGGTTTATAAATTTTGCAAAGAAAAATAAACAAATATAAAAAATAAAAAATAAAAAAATAAAAAAAAAAAAAAAAAAAAAAAAATAAAATAAAAAAATAAACATGAAAAATGTATATTTTATTTTATTATTAAATATAAGTATTAATAAATTTAGTTTTATTTTTATTTTTAATCATTTTTTTTTTTTTTTTTTTGGGTTTTTTTGGGTTTTTTTTTTGTTTTTTTTAAAATTTTTTTCCAAATTTGGGTTTTATTTTTCTTTTTTTATTTGATCACTAGTGGATATTTATGAGAACTCAATAATTTATTTCATTCAATAGAGATCAAAAATTTTTTTCTTTTTTTTAGATTAAATTTAATTAATTGAATAATCAAAAAATAGAAATCAAGTTTTAAAATGAAAATAATTATTTATGGTTATTTAATTATGGATCTATATTATTTTATAAAAAAAAGATAATGTTTCATTTGATCCTAAAAAAGAAATAATTATTTAGAAATAATTTTTTTTTAAGTGAAAAAAATTTAAAAAAATTAAAAAAATTTTAATTCAAAAAAAAAAAAAAATTTTAATTTTTTAATTTTTTTTTTTTAATTTTTTTTGTTTGTTTATATATTTATATATTTATATATTTATTTATTTTTTTTTAATTGTAATATAAATTGTAAACTAAATTAATTTTAAAAAGGATAATTAATAAAGAAAATAAAAAATAAAAAATGAATTTTGGTAGTAATAGCAATAATAAGAAACCATTAACAAACAGCTTAGCATCAACACCACCAGCAAAAAAGATATTAACAATTAAAAATTTAAAACAAGTTCCAAAAACACCCGACAATTACGAAGAAACATCATGGCTTAAATTAAGTTCCGCAATCACATCAATTAATAAAAAAGAGGCGACTCAACTAACACAAGAAGAGCTTTATAAAATGGTTGAAAATTTATGTTCCGATAAACAATTGGCAGCAAATCTATACAATAAAATTTCAGTACAGTTGGAACAACATATCACAAACACATTGAAACATTTAGCTTTAAACCAACCAACAGATCCAGTGTTATTTTTGAAATCAATGAATTCAGTTTGGAGAGATCATACAAGTCAAATGGTATATACTTTAATTTTAATTTTAATTTTAATATTATAAATATAAATTAATCAATATTTTTTTTAAATACAATTATAACAATAATAATAGATTATGATAAGAAGTATATTTTTATATTTAGATAGAACTTATGTAATTCAAACTCAAAATGTTAAATCAATTTGGGATTTAGGTTTATTTTATTTTGGTAATACTTTAAAATCACTTTCACAATTATTAAATAAAACAAATCAAAGTTTATTACTTTCAATTACAAATGAAAGAAAAGGTGACGAAATTGATAGGGATTTAATGCATAGTTTAATTAAAATGTTGTCTGCTTTACATGTAAGTATTTCAAAATAACAAATATAAAATATAAAAATCATTTATTAATAGAGTTTTTTATTTTTTAATTTTTTTTATATTTTAATTATAGATTTATTCATTATTCGAAAAGGAATTTATAAAAGAAACAGATAGGTTTTATCAATCAGAAGGTCAAGTTAAAGTTTTTGAAAATGAAATTCCAGTTTATTTAAAGCATATTAGTAATAGATTAACTCAAGAGGGTGAAAGATTAATAAGATATTTAGATCAGGGTACAAAGAAACAATTAATTTCAGTTTTAGAGAAGCAATTAATAGAAAAACATGTTGATATTATTTTAAGTAAAGGGTTTAAATCGATGGTGGAAGAAAGTAGAATTGAGGATTTGAATAGGCTATACGTTTTATTGAATGGTATTAATGAAGTTGGCAAGTTAAAGCAATCATGGTCAAACTATATAAAAACTACTGGTCAACAAATGGTACAAGATTCAGAAAAGGAGCAAACATTAATTCAGGATCTATTAGAGTTCAAAGATCGTCTAGATAAAATTTTAGAACAATCATTCCTCAAAAATGATACACTCACCTATTCACTTAAAGAATCATTCGAATACTTTATAAATACTAGACAGAACAAGCCAGCAGAGCTTATTGCAAGATTTATCGATTCGAAATTAAAGATTGGTGGTAAAAGAATGTCAGAGGAAGAGTTGGAAATTGTCTTGAACAAGTCGTTGATTCTCTTTAGATACATTCAAGGTAAAGATGTTTTCGAAGCATTCTATAAGCAAGATCTTTCAAAACGTTTATTATTAGATAAGAGTATTTCTATTGATTCCGAAAAATCAATGATTCAAAAACTAAAGACAGAATGTGGTACCACTTTCACAGCAAAATTAGAAGCAATGTTTAAAGATATTGAATTATCAAATGATATTATGAATGCATTTAAAGATTCACCATTTATTCAAAATTATAAGAGTATCGAAATGAATATTTATGTTTTAACCCATGGTAATTGGCCATTCCAACAACCAATCGATGCAATTTTACCCAAAGAATTTATAGAGTATCAAGAGGTCTTCAATAGATTTTATCTTTCAAAGCATAGTGGTAAAACATTAAAGTGGCAAAACGCATTATCATATTGTGTTTTAAAAGCTCATTTCCCATCAGCAAAAAAAGAAATTTCCGTTTCATTATTTCAAACTATTATCCTCTATCTCTTTAATGACTATGATGAAATTTCATTCAAAGATATTCAAGTAAATACAGGTTTGCCAGTGGACGAGTTAAAAAAGAATCTTTTATCATTATCTTCATCAAAATCAGAAATTTTAGTTAAAAAATCAAGTAGTTCAACTAAATCAAAATCCATCGACGAAAATGATTCTTTTGCATTCAACACAAAATTCACACACAAACTATTTAAAATCAAAGTAAACTCTATTCAAACCCAAGAAACCGTTGAAGAGAATAAAAAAACAAACGAAGTTATTATTGCTGATCGTCAATATCAAGTTGATGCCGCCATTGTTAGAATTATGAAAACAAGAAAAACCTTGAACCATAATCTTTTAATTTCAGAGTTAATAGGTTTATTAAAATTCCAACCAAAACCAACAGATCTTAAAAAGAGAATTGAAGTTTTAATTGAAAAGGAATATTTATGCAGAGATCCAGAAAATCCAATGATTTATAATTATATGGCTTAAAGAAAAAAAAAAAAAAAAAAAAAAAAAAAAATAACATTTGCAATATTATTTTTTTTTTATAAAATAATAAACTATTAAAATTAATTTTTTAATTATAAAAATCAAAATAAAATGAAATATACAAGAAAAATATATTTTTTTTTTTTTTCAATCATATGTAATTATATTTTGATATCTAAAAAATAAAATATAATAGTAATTATAACAACAAAAATTTTATATAACAAATATAAAAAAGTAACAATTAGGATCTATATAGCCAATAAGAAACAATAACAACAACGATAATGGTAAAAATAAAAATTAATAAACTCACTCTTTGTTGACTATATATTACTTTACATCTATATTACTTTTTTTTTTTTTTTTTCTTTATTATTTTATTTTTTATAAATATTATTTTTAAACCTCATTAAAATAAACTCATATTGTTATTTATACACTAAAATAGATTGTTATGAAACACTATATTGTGTGTTTGTTTTTTATAAATACTGTTTTTTAAAAAAGATATATATATTTTTTTTTTATATTTTAATTTTTATTATATAAAAAACATATCTTATATATGTCAAATTTAATTTTATTTCATTATTGTTATTTATTATTTATTATTTTTTAATATTATTATTATTATTTATATTTTTGCAAACCCAAAATTTCATTTTAAAAAAAAAAAAACTTTACAATTTGTTGTGTGAGTGTTAGAGTTGGTGGGTATTTTCGAATGTGTGTGGTTAGATTATATATTATAGTTATTAAAGGGTGTTTTTTATATGGTATTTAAATTAACTGTATGTTTTGGATGTTTGGGTGTCTAAAGTATTTTATAATAATTTATAAATATACTAAATAATTTGAAAATAGAACATTTTTTTTTTTTTTATATTTTTATTTTAATTTTTTAAAAATATATAAAAAATTGTTGTTTGTTTTTTTTTTTTATATTTATTATAATAACAGAGAATAAAAAAAACAAATCAAAAAAATAAAATGTTTTTATTAAAACTTATATGTTATTTAATTTTGTTTTATTTTATTCGTACTTTTGTAAGTTTTCTTTATTTATGAAGAAATATATATTCTTAATTTATTTTTTATCAAATCTAACCACTTAAATTTATTATATAGATTATTTTAAATAAAAAAATCAATAAAAAAGAACCAAATGGCCCATTAGCATTACCATTAATTGGGAATATTCATCAATTTAAAAAAGCTCCTCACCATTTGATAACAAAGATGGAAAAAGAATTTGGAAATAAAGGTATTGTTAGAATTTACATTGGTGATACAAAAGCTTTTTTCATATCAGATTTAGAGTTAATAAAAGAAATTTTTATTCACAATTGGGAGTTATTCAATAATAGACCAAAAACACCAACTCTTAACATTGGAACAAATGGTTATCGTGGTATCAATGGAGCACATGGGGAATGTTGGGAAAAAAACAAAAAAATAATTTCTAAAGCAATTAGAAAAGCCAACATTAAACATATCTATAGTTTATTGGATACTCAAGTCGAAGAGTTAATCAAATCAATGTCAACCTATGAAACAAAAAAAACTAATGTAAGTTTTTTTTTTTTATAAAAAACGGAAAAATTATTAATTATTTTTATTTATAAGTTTAATCCCAAACTTTATATTAGAAAATTTGTTTTGTCGACAATGTTAAAATATATATTTAATGAAAAACTTCCTTTAGACGATGATCTTAAATCAGGGAGTGTTTACAAGCTAACAAATGAAATGGAAAAAATATTCAAATTATTGAGTGTTAGCAGATTAGGTGACCATGTTAAAATATTTCAATCAATTTTTTATTATTATTTAAAAAAAACAGATAAAAACTTTAAAACTCTAAAAAACTTAATAATAGAAAAATATAATGAACATTTAAAGAGTTTTAATAAAGAAAGGTAAGTTTTAAAATTAAAAAAAAAAAAAAAAATTATATTAATACTCTATCAAAAAAGCCCCAGAGATTTATTAGATATTTTAATAGATAACTATGAAATGTCAACAAATATGGATGATATATTAAATATAACCCAAGTTACACTAGATATATTTTTAGCTGGTACTGATACATGTAAGTTTATAAAATTTTAATTTTTATTTTTAATTATTAACATTTTTTTTAGCATCAAACTCATTAGTTTGGTTAATTTTAAAATTAGTTAATTATCCAGAGCATCAAGAAAAAGCATACAATGAAATAAAAAATGCAATCCAAAATGGAAGAGATAAGGTTTTGTTATCAGATAGACCTAATACACCATATCTTCAAGCAATTATAAAAGAGGTATATAGAATGCATCCCATAGTTGTATTTGGTTTACCTAGATTAAATAACCAAGATGTCTATATAAAAGATCACTTTATTCCAAAAAATGTAATTAAAAAATTATTATATAGATATTAATAAAAAAAACTAATTTTGTATTTTTTTAAAAGAGTTATGTTTTTATAAACTATCATAGCATTGGATATAATGAAAATTACTATAACAATCCATGTTATTTCGATCCTTCTAGATTTTTAGGACCAACCCCAGAAACACACTTCCCTTTTGGTTTAGGACCAAGAAACTGTTTGTATGTAAAATAATATATTATTTTATAAAATATTAGCAAAAATAATTAATATATATTTCTTAAAAGAGGTCAACAATTAGCCCAAGATCAAATATATCTATGCATTGCAAACATTTTATTAAAGTTCAAATTATTACCTATTGATGGTAATTTTATTGATGAAAATGAAAGTAAGTATATTTTTAAAAAAAAAAAAAAAAAAAAAAACTGGCTAATGTATTTAATTAAATTATATAGATTTTGGCTTAACGATGAGACCAAATGATTTTAAAATCAATTTAGAGTCAAGATAGTTATTTGGTTTAAAAAATATAAAAATAAAAATTGGTTTACTTATTTTTTATTTAATTTTGTAGTTTTTATTTTTTTATTTTTTTAACATTATTAGTTTTTAATATCTTTTTTCTAATTTTAATTTATATCTGTTTGGTCTTAAATTTAAACCTGAAACTAAAATTTAAATGATTAGTATTTTAACTTAATTAAAATGAAGAAAAATTAAATACCCACCATGATTCGAATCATCAATTTTTTTTCCATCAATAGACTTTAAATTAAAATTTAATATTATATTTGAAATTAACAAATATATAGAATCCATTGCTAATGATTGACCCCTAAATTTTAGAAAAAAAAAAAAAATTAATAAAATTGAAATACCATATTTTTTCTTTATTAAACTTACAAACATGCTCGGCTACCAACTGAAAATACCATAAATCCATCGGGCTGTTGAGTTCCCATGAATCTATATGGGTCGAATATATGAGGGTTTGGGAAATATTTATGATTTTGGGCTATTGAATAGTAGTTAACAAGAACCATTGAATCTTTTGGAATAAAATAGTCTTTAATTAAAATATCCTGTGTAACTGTGTGAGGCAATCCAAACGGAGATGGAGCTTTAAATCGCATAGCTTCTTTTATACATGCTTGAGTAAAAACTGTCTGTGGTCTATCTGAAAGTAACACTCTTTCCCTATTACCGACAACTTCTTTTAGTTCTTTATAAATTTTTTGTTGATAGTCATAATTATTTGTAAATAAAAGCAAAATCCATTCAATCGATGAATAAACTGTATCACTAAAAACAAAATATTATATTAATACCTATCTTTTTTTTTCATTTATGTTTATTGTAACTTACGTTCCAGCTAACAATAAATCAAACAAAACTTGAATAATTGTTGTGATATTTTCTTCAGTTGGTTCACCATATTCATATATTAAGAAATCCAATAAATCTCTTGGTTTTTCTTTATCGATGGTTTGATAATGTTCATTATACTTTTCTCTTAGAAAATCCCTAATCTTTTCAAAACATTTGCCTTTTGAGTGTAAATATCTGAAATATAATGGATGTAGTTTTGAAAAAAAGTCACCCACATTTCCTAATGTCATAAAGCTAAACGATTCTTGAATTAATGATATTAATTTATCTTCGTGATTAAAATAGGGTATATTTTCGTTAAATAAATATTTAAACATTGTTGAAATTGCAAATCTTGGGGCAAAAATTCTGGGCTCAAACTATATAAAAAAAAGAATTAGTATTATTTAAGTTAAACTTCAATAATATAAGCTCTATTTACATAATCATTTGATAATTGAATTGTATTCATAATTTCAATTAGTGATTGAACTTTATAATTTAATAACTCATAAACATGTTTTGTGTTTGCTCCTTTCATTGCACTGAGTAATAAATTCCTATTCTTTTTCCAATATGTACCTGAAGACCCTGAAATACCTATTTTTAATTAATAATTGATTCTATGTCTATTAAAAATAAATAAAGTTAATTATTACCCTTAAAATTATTTGAACCAAATGCAACAATTGGTAAATTTGGTCGTCTAGAAATAATAATAAATAAATTGGTAAGTTTAGTTTTTTTAATATTACTTGTATTGTATAAAAAACTTACGAGGAAAAGGATGAATGATTTTTTACCAACATTTCCCTTACTATATCGGGGTCACTCACCGATATCATATAATATTCCCCAAGCCACAATCTATAAATACCGCCATATAAAATATGGTAATAATCCATTGTTGAATAGGGATTGTCCTTTAATCCTAATAGATTTCCAATGATTGGTAATCCTACTGGTCCTGGAAGGTCATTTTTATAAGATTTGATGTTTTTTTGATACTAAATTTAATAAAAAATAAAAAATAAAAAAAAAGGTTAATATTCGAAAATGATTTTAATTTTATAAAAAATCTTACAAAAGAGAATAAACAATATATAAAAAATATAATAAAAAGAGTAAAAAAAATATTCATTTCCAAACGACCATAAATCAATGACAACAGAATATTAAAAAAAAAAAAAAAAATTTATATTTCTAATCCAAATATATTAAACTAATGAACAAACATGAAATAAAAGACAAAAGAAATAGAAAAAAAAAATATTAAAAATAATACTATTGGTCAATAGAAAAAAAAAAAAAATTGATATAAATAAATTAAATAAAATAAAATAAAAGTAAAAAAAAAAAAAAAAAAAAAAAAAAAAAAAAAAAAAAAAAAAAAAAAAATAAAATCAATTTTAAACTATCACTCAAACCAAAAAGGGGGGGAAATTGGCCCCCTAAATTTTAAAAATTTTTTTTTTGGCAAACCCCCTTTTTAAAAAAATTAAAAAAAGGGCGGGTTTTTAAAAAAAAAATAAACACAATAATGTATTATTATTTATTATTATTTATTATAATTATTATAGTATATACTATATTATTATTTAATAAAGAAAAAATATGTTTATGTGCAATTTTCATTGTTGTTATTATAACAACAATGTTAAATATTGAGTGGTGAGCGAAAAAATATTTATGGTAATAAAAAACCAATAGATTGTTAATTTTTTAATTATTTTTTTTTTATTATAATTATAATTTAATATTAATTAATATTGTTATTTTTTTACAAAACAAAGGGGTCTTAAAAAAAAATACATGAAATATTTCTGTTTTGTTTGCCCCACAGATTATTTTTTATAAAAAAAAAAAAACTTTTTGAATAACCTAAAAATGAAAGATAACTTATGAAACAAATTTTGTGAATTAGAAAACCTACCAATTATAATAAACAAACTACCTAAATAATAATATACAAATAAAAAAAATACAATTCTATTATCCCAATATGAAAGAAAATAAATAAAAAATTAAAAAAATAAAAACATTTTAAAATTAAATTTTTTTTTTTTTTTTTTTTTTTTACAAATTTTTTATTTATTTATTTCCAATAATTTTAATAATAGATATGTCAGATCCTGCAAAAAAATATGGTTTACAACTACCAAAATCCAAATTAAAAAATGCCTTTAATAACGAAGATGAAGATGACGATAGTAAATTTAATGAAGATGAAGACAGCGGTCATATAGATTATGTTAAACAGAAAATGGGTACAAATACAAAAGTAGAAAAAACTTTTAATAAAGCATTAGAAGATGATCCAACTGCATTTGAATACGATTCAGTCTATGACTCGATTAAAAAAGATAGAGAAAAGAAACAAACTCAAATGCAAGAAAGAGATTCCAAAAAAGAGTCAAGATATATAGCAGGTTTAATGCAACAATCTCTGCAAAAGAAAAAAGACTATGAAAGAGTAAAAGAATATAAAATTCAAAAAGAGAGAGAAAAAGAAGGTGACCAATTTAAAGATAAAGAAGTTTATGTAACATCAGCATATAAAAAGAAATTAGAACAAGATCGTTTACAAAGGGAGAAGGATGAAAACGAAGAACTAGAACAATCAAAAAAAAAAAATATAGGTTCATTTCAAAAAAATATGTTGTCTTCAATTTATGATAAATCAAAAAATACAACCAATAGTAATAATGATACAGAAAAAGAAAAAATAATTGAAAAATATAGAAACTATAATAATAATAATAATAAATCAGATAATAAAGATAAACTAAAGAGCTACAACAATGCCGACAATAACCCCAAAAAGAGATACTATGAACCTCAATTTATAAAAAGAGAAGATGAAAACAAGAAATTAGTAAATGATTATGAACGATATAACACAAGAAGAAATGACGAAAAATCAATCCAAGCTGCAAGAGAAAGATATTTACAAAGAATCTCAATGCTAAACTAATTAAATATAAATGTAAATAAAACTTTTTTTTTTTCTCTTTTTTTCTATTTTTTTTTAAATTACATCTTTTATTTTTTATTTCTTTGTAAAATTAAAATTCTTTAAATTTCTTAGGAATTGATAATAAACATAATTTAAATTGTATTTCATATTAAACCAATAATTAATTGCTATAGTTGAATTTGAACCAGATGATGGGTTGGATTTTTGTGCGACTCTATGGTAATACAGTGATGGTAAGTATAAAACCTCACCTTCGTGTACTTGAATATCTATTGGATGTGCTCTTTCGATTAATGGATAACCACTTTTAATATTATCTTGCAATGGTTTAGTTGGGTCGACTGGTATCCATGGTAATGTGAACGAAGGTTCATCTAATTTAGCAACCAGATGAAATGGTGATGATGATGATACTTCATTTACATATGTTGCAGATTTAAAATCTCTTTCATAGAGAAATGGATAATCGGTTGGTGGTAATAAAGTGAATATTTTTGTGCCTTTTACTACTGCATATAGATTTTCATATGGATCCTTATGTAATGATGAAATTGCATTAGACATACCCATCCAGAAATTAACAGCATCAACTTCAAATTCGCCAAATACCTGTTTACCAAAATCTGAAACTGATGTTGAAATATCCTTCCATAACCTTTCATATTCTAAATTAAAACTATTATTTTGATACTGTATATAGTATACTAAACCATCTTTTGATGTTCCATCTTGATTCAATGAATCTGTAATATTTATATATTCCTGAAATTTAATTTTTTTTTCGAATGGCTTTACAAACACTTGCTCGCTATCTAAATTATTTGGATCGATTGGTTTAACTGCATCTGCAAATCCATCTGGTGTTACTGCGATTGATACATCCACATTATATAACACTTTTTTTAAATATTCATCATTCCATAATTCCAATGCTTTCCAATCATCAATTAATCCTTTAATTATAACTGGTTTATTCTGTGAAACATAATCTCTATAAAATTCTAGAGGAGTTGGTTTTTCGATCCTATCAATTTCATTTATAAAATAAAAATCTTGAATAAATATTAATACATATTTATATTGATTGCAAGTTTTTATTTTTTATTTTATTTTATTTTTTACCTTGACCCTCTTCTGAAAGCTTTGAATAAATATCATCATATTTATCTTTAAATTCGTATGAACTATCGTCATTGTCATCATCACTATTATTATACATTTTTCTGTTATTAAATATAATTTTTTTCGTCAATTTTTTTTTATTTTTTTTTTTATTTTTATTTTTTTTATTTAATTTTTAAAAAAATAAATTGTTTTTTTCATATGTAAAATTTTTTTTTTTTATTAATTTTTTTATTTTTTATTTTTTAAAATTATTTAAAATAAAAATGAATGGAATATTTAAAAACCATTGGTTTCATATATCAGTATTAGATGATGAAACTTTTTTAAATAGATATTGCTATAATAATGACAATAGTAGTAATAATAATACTTTAGATACAATCATAATTCCATTTGATAAATCATATAATCCAAACCAATTCGATCCATCAATAATAAGTGATTATTTTATACTTTTATATAAATCAATGTATAGTAATAACACTATTAACAATAATAATGATAATAATGATAACAATGATATTATAAAATATAAAAATAATCATAAAGAATTTTTATTATCATTCGATATCATATTTATAAATAACTATATACCAAATGAAAACAACCATATTATAATATCAAAAACCTGTTCGTATAAAATTAAAATAACCAACAAAGACAATGTTCATATAAAGCCAATTAAAAAAAACTTAACAACATTGCAAAGAGCTGTATTATTAGCAAATGATTTAATATCGTATAATGAATCATCATTAAATAATAATAATAATAATAATAATAATAATAATAATAACACTTCCACATCAGTTAACAAATATTCTGTAAATGAAGAATTTAGAAACTATTTAATCGACAACTCAATTATATTCTCTTCTCCAAATAATATTGTAATCCATGGAGATCACACATTCTCTTATAAAGTATTGGAATGCTATCCATTAAACCAAGGTACTGTTTCGAGCTCCACCACTATTATTGTTATTAGTCCTGACGATAAAATTCTAGATAATTTTAAAGAACAACAACAACAAATCGAACAAGAGGAAAAAGAATTAGAAACATTACAGTCATCAACCTCCTCATCCTCCCTATCAAACAAAGCAATAAATAAAAATTTAAGGATTTCAAATTTTATTATTCACCCTTTGGATAGTTCATTGCTAACTCCAAAATCACCAACCAATAGCTTATTCCATTTTATACCAAATTCAAAAAGCCTTTTATTAAATAGTAAAAAAATTATAAACATTAAACAACTACCACCAATTTCAAACGAAAATGATTTAAAACAATTAATTTCAAAGGAATATGACTATTTAGTCGATTGCTTAGTAACACTACCAACTTTAAAACAACTAGGGTTATTTAATGGGTCATGGGTAAAAGTTAAAAATTTAAATGAAGAAGGAAAAGAAATTGCCATTAAAATATTCTCTATTGAACCATCATTACTCTCATCAGAAACACCAAAACTAAATGACAACTTGGTTTATTTACCACCTTTATCAATATTTAATTTAGGTTTAGATTTTAAAAACTTCCTTAAACTATCTAATAATGATGTAATTTTAGAGCAATTCGAAATTATAATATTAAAGGTATCAAATCAAATTTTAAATGAAACCAATGAATCATCACCCCCTTTATCACCAAGTAGTACCTCAAAAAATGACTATCCAATCAATTTCCCTGTTGCAAATAGAATTAAAATATCAAGAATTAAAACTCAAAACTCAAGTGGTTATAAATCATATTCACAACAATTAGAAAAATATTTCAATAAAAAAAGACTATTAAAACAAAATGATATAATAATAATCAATAGTCAATCTAACACCGACCAACAACAACCAAATAATAATATTACAATTAATAAGAATGAATTAATATATTTTAAAGTTGATAGTCTAATGTTTAATCAATATGATATTACAAATAATAATCAAATTTATTTAATAGATAAAAACAAAACATCGATTATCCAAGAAGGATCAAGTAACTCAATGATACCAAGCAAAATCGAGTCATTTTATTCAAGAGATGAAAAGAATGAACCATCAATACCATTGGATATGGTTTATGATAAAGAATTTAAACATATAGTAGATTTGACACTTCCATTTTTAATCGGTGACAAATTTCAATTCGATTTCAACTGTACAATATTATTACATGGCCCACAAGGTGTTGGTAAAAAGACTTTGTTAAAGTGTGTGGCCTCCCATCTAGGTATTCATACATTTGAAGTTGATTGTTTCGAAATTTATGATTTTATCGAAACCAAAAAAGAACTAAAGATTCAAAAGATTTTAGAAGATGCCTCAAACAATACACCAACTTTATTAATTTTAAAAAACTTTGACGTATTGGAACAAACAACCCAAAGTATGCAACAAGAAAAGAAAGAATCAAATCTATCCCAAACCCTTATAAATACCCTAAAAGAAATTAATGAAAAAGTAAACAATAATGATCAATTTAACAAATATCCACTAATCATTGCTGCAACTGTAAACTCTCTGGATGAACTATCAAATAAAGTTAGAAATTGGTTTAAACACGAAATTTTATTAAATGTAAGATAAAAAAAGATAAAAAAAAGATAAAAAAAAAATTAACATCTTTTTTTATTTATTTTATATTTCCAGGCACCAGATGAAAATCAAAGATTTAAAATTTTAAATTATTTATTAAAGCAACTACCAATTGATAAGACAATATCAAGTAAAAATTTAGCAATTAGAACAGCTTCATTTTTACAACAAAATTTAAAAACATTAATACAAAGATCATCAGTCAATGCATTAAAAAGAGTATTAGAGATCCAAAAATCAATGAATAATGAAATTACACCAACCGAAATTTATAATTGTGGATTCAATATCATTCAAGATGATATCACAAAGTCATTATCAGAGATGCAAGATTTTCAATCATCGTCAATCGGCGCACCCAAAATTCCAAATGTATCTTGGGACGATGTTGGTGGTTTAGCAAGTGTAAAAAGTGAAATTATGGATACAATTCAGCTACCATTAGAGCACCCACACCTCTTTGCCTCTGGTATTGGTAAAAGATCCGGTATTTTATTATATGGTCCACCTGGTACTGGTAAAACTTTATTAGCCAAAGCTATAGCCACAGAATGCTCATTAAACTTCCTTTCCGTCAAAGGTCCAGAACTTATCAACATGTATATTGGTGAAAGTGAAAAAAATATTAGAGATATCTTTAATAAAGCAAGACAAGCAAAACCCTGTGTTATCTTTTTTGATGAATTGGATTCATTGGCCCCAAGTAGGGGTAATGGTGCTGATAGTGGTGGTGTCATGGATCGTGTAGTATCTCAACTATTAGCAGAATTAGATGGTATGGGTAAATCCTCTGATGTATTTATTATTGGTGCTACCAATAGACCAGATCTTTTGGACTCATCATTAATGAGACCTGGTAGATTAGATAGACTATTATATTTGGGTATTAGTACAGATAAAGATAATCAATTTAAAATTTGTCAAGCTTTAACAAGAAAGTAAATATTAAATATGTTTTATTAATTTTAAAATATAAAAATACTAACAATTTATTTTTTTAACAATAGGTTTAATTTAAGTGATAATGTAGATTTAAGAAAAGTAGTTGAAACATGTCCAATGAATTTAACTGGTGCCGATTTTTATGCACTTTGTTCTGATGCTTTAGCAAATTCAATGAAAGATAGAATCCAAAAACTTACCAACAACCAAATTTCAGAAGATGATATGTCATCAAATGATCAAAAGCTAATTGTAGAACAAAAACACTTTATTCAAGCAGTTGAATCATTAGTGCCATCAGTCAGTTTAGACGAATTAGAGTATTATCACAAAGTACAAAAACAATTTTCGAAATAAATAAACAAATAAAAGAATAATTTATAAATGTTATAATTTATTCAAAAGTAAAAAAAATAATTTTATTTTATTTTTTTTATTATTTTTTTAATACATTTATTATGTGTTTTTTTTTTTTTAGTTTTTTATTTTATATAATAATTTAACAGTATTTTTTTGAGGGTTTTATTTTTTTTATAAATAAATTAGAATAATGGTTTTGTTTTGATTGTTATTGTTTAAAGAGCTTTGTTTAAGAACTTTCTCTTTGAGAAACACATCCACCATTTGTTTGGTCTAGCTGGATCAACAGCATAAACACGTTGGGTAAGACGAACACCAATTTCGATTCTTAATTGGGTGAAATATTGACGTAAAGTATCTTGAGCTAAAAAATAAATAAAAATAAATTAATAATCACTATTATCATAAGTAGTTGATATTATATGCTAAACTGTTAATTTGATTATTCTGTATTGGTTATTGTGTAATGATTCACTTACCATCACGAGTATTTGGAACATTAACTAAACCACCAAGTGGGAATGAAGCTTCACCTGGAATTGAGAATTGTTCTTGAGCTAATAAAAAGAGAGCTTTATCGGCATCAGCTTTGCTCATATTGGCAATCTTTAAGAGACATTTGGTAATGTAAAGAGTAAGGTAAATTAAAACACGATCACCATTACCTTGGACTTCAAAATTACGGAATAAAATGTTGGCTTTGAATAAATCAAGAGCTTCATCAATAATATCACCAGAGTTGGCATCTAAATATTAATAAATAAAAAAATTAATATCTTTATTTTATCTGTGTATATTAAAAACTGATAGTTATTAATTTTATTTAATTATGATTAATTTTATTGAACATCATTTCTATTTCTTTTTTTTTTTTTTTTTTTATTATTGAATATTTAAATAGAATTTATTTTTTTTTTTGAATGATTTTTTTAATTAAAAATAATGATTGGTGTAATTTGAATGAATCATACCTGCTTTTGGAGCTGGACCTTTATGGTTGGTTTTTAATGGTAAAATTGGAATGTTACCAACTAAACGGTATTGAGCTGATTCATCGTTGAAGTTTGAGTGATAAACCATTTTTTTTATTAAAATTTAATATACAAATATATGAAAAAAAGAAAATATAGAAATACAAAAAATTGATGATAATATCAAAAAAAAAAAAATTAAAAAATAAAAAAAAAATTTTAAAAAAATAATAAAAAAAAAATTTTAAAAAATAAAAAAAATATTTTTTTTTTAAAATAAAAAAAAAAATATATTTGGGTTTGGATGGCTTTATTTATTTTAAATAATAGTTTTTTTTTTTTTTTTTTGTTATTTCCTATATAAAATTACAAATAACTATGAGGATTATAATTATTTGTAATTTTTAAAAAAAAAAAAAAATTATTCATTGATCATTGAAATTTTTTTTTTTTTTTTTTATTTTTTTTTTTTTTTATTTTTTTTTTTGTCTTATACCAAAAATATTTGTGGGTTAAAAATATTGATAAAAAAACAGAAAAAAAAAAAAATAATTTAAAAAAGAATGTATAACAATTATATGTGAATAAAAATAAATTGGATTTTCTGAATTTTTTTAGAAAATAATATAAATAATAATAAAAATAGAATAAACATTAAATTTATTTCAATAGGAAGGTTCCCCAAACAGCAAAGATAGAAACTTTTCATTTGTATACAAATTTCAACTTGTGAATCAATACATTGCCATTACATAGTTCTCCCCACCTTATAACAACAAACTTTAAATAAAATTCAACCTTTGGTACTCTTATAAAATATTCTTTTTTAAATTCAAAAAATAAATCAAATAGTGATGTTGTCCACTCGTGGCTCTATTGAGGTATTTCTTAAGATAAAAATCATTCACCATTTCAAAAGTTGTTGTTTAATGCAAGACAGCGAAATATTAAACAAAAAAAACAGTTTCATTATTTTTTTATGTTAATTATTTTTTTAACTCAAAAAAATAAAAATTGAGTTGAAAAATATCAATTATGATATTAAAGGTGATATTTTTATTATTTTTATTTATAAATAAATAAATTTTTTAAGGTTGCATAAATAGGGAATAAAAAAATTTTTAAAAACTTCGTACACATTAAACTCTTGATTAAAAGAAGGGAAAGAACCAGTTCAATATTTTATACCATACACATCCAACCTCATTTTTTTTATTTCGATGCAATTTTATATTTTTTAAATGAAAAAAATGTGGTTGGAGGTGTATAATTATTTTTGATATTCAGTAAAACTATCATTTAAATAAATCCTTTTTTTTCATAATTTAATTGATTCTTCGACCCTTTTTTAGAAGTATTGGTTTTTCTGGTACACCCTCACCAGCATTTAATAGTAGTAACAACGGCATCAGTGATAGTGACACACTTTCGACTCAATCATCAAAAACTGATTTAACATCTTCGTATAAGTAGCAACATCAGTACAAGCAGCAACGGTAGTACAAGTAGTAGTATTAGCACAGGTAGTAATGTAGGCAAAAGTACCACAGGTAATAGCATTAGTACAAGCAGTAATATTGGAAAAAATGCTACTACCACTACCACTACCACCACCGTTAGTCATAATAAAACGCCATCAACATCATCAGCATCCTCAATTTCTTCAGGTGCAGCAACTACAATAAGTCCAATTAAAAAAGTTTCACATCAACACAAACTCTTTACATTCAATACCACCATCAATAGTCGGTGGCAGTGGAAGTGCAGCATCATCTTCAACAAACAATAACAGCAGTTCACCATACCTTACATCATCAACACCCTCACCAGTTAGACCATCTTTGAACCACACAGTTTCAGCATCAACATTAATATCCAAATTTAATCAGTTTAAAAATAACAATAATCAATCACCCTCAACTGCGAATTGGAAAAGCCCCTGTAAAAAAATCGGTTTCTATATTTGAAAAGAAATCATAACCCAATATAACAAATTAAACAAATAAATGGCCTTTCTACTACACACACCCATTAACTGTTTTTAATTATAAAATTATTAATGTATTTTTATAAAACCTTGAAAAAAATGTATTTTTAAAAATAAATAAATAAAAAATAAACAATAAAAATAAAAAAAAATTTTTATTTAATTAAATATTTTCTATCTATGTTTCAACAGTTTCTATAAGTTTTGTAAATTATGATTTTAATCTTTTAGATAGAGAGTCTGTTATTGGATTTTCATATGACTTAGGAGGTTTTTTATGGGTTACTGATTTTGGAATGGAATGTGTATTTAGAGGATGAGATATGTTACACCAAAAGTTAATTTTGTTAGTTATAGGGCAAACAAAAGGTGTTTTGAATGTATCAATACAAATCCAGATCTCATCCAAATTACACCACTTTACGAACAAAAAGATTGTGAACCAAAGTTATGAAAAAAAATCCTTATTATTATTAGATATAGAACAAATACTGATGGAAACTCTGTTTTTATTTTGCAAAAGAAGAAATTAAGTGAAATTTTTTTATCTCGTGAATTTTTTGGCACTAAGATAAGGTAACTGTTATTTCCGTTCAATATAATGGAAGGAAAGAATAATTTGGTATTTTTGCTTTTCCACCAGCCGATCAATTAGAAGTTTAGGTTCATCGGCCGAGATTTCTTTATGTGATGGTAAAGACATGGCATTTAGAACCTAGGACTTATTTCAAAACTATTTCATCAGATAACAATGAGCAAAGCTCACTCTCAATCACAGCAGGTGATAATAATTCATTCAAACTCATTTGTTTCAAAAAATTAAAAAATATTATTGTGAAATTTAAATTAACTCAAATTGTAATACCTAAATTAATATTATAATTATTATTCATCTTTTTTTTTTTATTTTTTATTTTTATTTTTTATTTTTTATTTTTTATTTTTTATTTTTTATTAATTATTTTTTATTAATTATTTTTTATTTTTTAAAAATTTATATTTGAAAAAAAAAAATTTTATTTGTTTCAAATTCTAAAACAATTAAAAAAAAAAAAAATTTATTGATAAATATTAAAATTAATTTATTATTTTATTCATACAAATAATCATATACTTTTATTTTTTTTATAATATTTCTCACATTTAATAAATTTTTATAATAATAATAATTTTTTATATATATAAAATAATTTACCTAATAACATAACTATTTATTAATAACCATTTAAAAATGAATAATTTAATAATTGTTTTTTTATTTGTTACTATTAGTTTTTCATTAGTTTATTTTATAAATAAATACTTTGCTTACAACAACAATAACAATAACAATAACAATAACAATAACAATAGCAATAACAATAACAATAACAATAACAATAACAATAATAGCAACAATAATAGTAACATCAACTATACTCAACATGCTACCCCAGTCATTAATAATAGCAGTATTGCCTACACACAAGGTTCGGGCCCAATCAATAATGGCTACATCACATGCACTCAACAGTCTACCCCAACCAGCAATAATAGTAGTATTGCCTACACACAACGTTCTGGCCCAATCAATAATGGTTACATCAGCTGCACACAAGAGTCTACCCCAATCAACAATAATAGTAGTATTGCCTACACACAACGTTCTGGCCCAATCAATAATGGCGACATCACCTGCACACAAGAGTCTACCCCAATTAACAATAATAGCAGTATTGCCTACACACAACGTTCTAGCCCAATCAATAATGGTGACATCGCCTGCACACAAGAGTCTAACCCAGTCAACAATAACAACATCAACTACACACAAATTTCTACCCCAACCAATAATAATTTAACTCTAAATCATTGTGACCAATCCCCACAACAATACTCACAAAATAGAACAGAAAGCCATCAATCACCAGTACACCAATTTATCTGCTCAAGTGTCTCATCACTCAATCTCCCACAATCTCAATTTCATTCAAATTCTTCTCAAAAACGTAAAACCTCAAATCCACAAACATATTCATCTGTTCCATCAACAATTGCATCAACTGGAAATCATTCAACCAAGAAGAGATCATTAGAATATGATAACGAAATAATTAAATGTGACAAAGTATTTTCCAAAAAACAAAAACTCGAAGATGAAGAGAGTTTAAAAAGAGATAAGCAAATAGTTGAAATGGAAAGATTAAGAATTGAAAAAGAAAGAGAAGAGAGACAAAAATTACAAAGACTCAGAGAAATAGAAAGAGTTCAAAAAGAATACAGAGAAAGGGAGGAAATAGAAAGAATTAAAATATTAGAAATAGAAAGACAAATAAAAGAAGGTCTTGAAAGAAAAAAATTGGAAATTATTCAAAGGGAAAGAGAACAAATTGAAAAAGAAGAAAGATCAAGACTTCAAAGAATCCAAAAAGATAGAGAAAGAGCAGAAAAGATAAGACAAAGACAAGAAACAGAAAGAGTAAGAGAACAAAGACAAAGAGAAATAGAGGAAAGAGAAATACAAAGGGAAGAAAGGGAAAGAGAAGAAAGGGTAAGATTAGACAGAATTCAAAGGGACAATGAAGAAAGAGAGAGTGATGAAAGAGAAACATCAGAAAGAGAAAATTTGGGAAGTGAACGTTTAGAAAGCGAGGACAAATGCACAATTTGTCTTAACTATATCGATATAAATGATATGGCTACAATCGACTGCCTTCATAAATTTTGTTTTGCATGTATCGAACAATGGTCTAGACGTATCAACACCTGCCCAAACTGTAGAGAAGAATTTTATAACATCACAGTAAGTAATTTACACATTCATTTTTATACTTAATAAATATATACTAATTAATTTCATTAATATTTTATGCAGAAAGTAACTAATGATGAAAGTTTATAAAGTGATAAGATGAAGATTAATATTATGATGATGAGCTTTAGATAATGGAAATTGATTAATATTGAAATCGGAGGTGATTAAATTAATAGTTTTGATAATTCATTCAATGTTTCTTTTTAAGAAATCGGTGAAGACCAAATTATTAATTAAATCTTTTCATTCAATTATTAAATCGATGAAATTAAAAAAAGTAAACTTCGTCAATCCAAGAAACAATCCATCTTCACCAACATTAATAATAGAAATTAAGCATCACATTAATTCAACTTTACAGAAACAATTCTAGATGTTCCAAGTCAGCTTTATAGCAAAACAACTCTTAAGGTAACTATATTTATAATATTTAAACAATTATTTTTATACTTGAATTTAAAAGAAACTTATATTTAATTTTTATAATTTTAGTTAAAGTTTTTCTTTTCGGGATCAATACGTTTCATTCACAATTCAAACATTGGGTTCTTGTCTATTCTTTCTTTTTAAGTGCCAACATAATTTAAGTCACATATCAAACGTTGGGTTCTTGTCTATTCTTTCTTATTAAGTGCCAACATAATTTAAGTCGCATTTCAAATATTGGGTTCTTGTTTATTCTTTCTTTTTAAGTGCCAACATAATTTAAGTCGCAAATCAAAAATTGGGCTCTTGTTTATTCTTTCTATATCGGTATCATCGCAGCTAAGTCACAAATTAAATATTGGGTTCTTGTCTATTCTTTCTTTTTAAGTGCCAACATAATTTAAGTCGCAAATCTAACATTGGGTTCATGTTTATTCTTTCTATATCGGTATCATCGCAGCTAAGTCACAAATTAAATATTGGGGTTATTGTTATTCTTTCTTTTAAGTGCCATCGCAGCTAAGTCACACATCAAATATTGGGGTTTTTATTCTTTATTTTTCAGTGTCAACACATTTTAAGACACAAATCAAGCATTGGGGTATAGGTTTATTCTTTGTAATAAGGTTTTTAAATAGTTCCATTTAAACTCAAATTCAACCTCTTACAAGCAATCAATACATTTCATTTAAAAAAAATCAAACAATTTATATAAATAAAAATACATATAAACAAATATAGATATAACTATACAATTGTATACTTTTTATTAAAAATTAAAATTCAGTCTTTTTTTTATAATTTTTTGTGATTTTAAGTAAATATAAAAATATAAATAAATTTACTAAAAAATAATTAGTCGACCTTAAATATAGTTTCACCTCTTAAATCTATTGGGCAATTGAAGAAACCAACTTTAAAGTTGATTTTGCAAAACCAAATTATTATAATTAAAATTAAAAATTAAAATAGAAAAAAAAAGTTTTATGGTTAAAAAATATTTTTTTTAATTATATAACAATATGTTATACAAATTAAAATTATTTTTTTCTTCCTTTTATTATGATTAAAATTTAAATATTGTTGTATTATTATATTATTATTATTATTGCATTTCAATACCAATTTTATCATCATATTCTTCATCAATAATTGGTGCAATATCATCTTGACCTAAATTACCACCAAGTCTTTCAAGATTTGCAAAGCTTGAACTTGTTTTTAATGATGGATCTAATAAAGTATTTGATGGGTGGACTAATAATAAAGATATTTTAGTGGTGTTGATTAATCTTTCTTGTTTGGTGGCGTCTTCTCTTTGAACAGCAGTAACTATCATCCAGAAATCATTTTGATCTTCGGATGATTTGCTTAATAAATCTTGATATGGGTTGTGAGTCTCGACAATAGTATAGTTTTCTGATTTAATATGTTTGGCTTCAAGTTTTTGTAAAAGGGTTTTAGTGGCGTTGGTTAAAACAGTAACTTTAATGTTTGAACGTCTTGACATCTTCATAACAATGGTAAGAGCATCATTTTCGAAATCTTCACCAGAATAAGCGAATAAGAGATTATGTTGTACATGGAATCTTTCCAAACCTTTATCGACAAATACACAAACACAACTTTTAACAGTTTGTAAAGTTTTGATGATGAGTTTAGAATAGAAGGTTTCAGTACCTGCATGATGGCTTTCATCGACAGTTTGATCGTCACCACGATCAGAATAACCTAATAATACAACATCTGGCCATTGTCTTTTAGCAATAGTAGTTACACCTTCAGCAGCATCGGTAGCATTGACAAAGAGTGGTTTGAATTTAACACCAACTTCGTTTGATTCGGATTGGAGTGATCTATAGATTTCTTTCTTTTGAGGTGGAAGATTGTTAATGTTATTGCTTGAATAGAAATAAGATGAATATCTGTTACTGGTGGAGTTAAGGAAGAGGGATTTAACTTGATATTTCTTCTTTGAATCTTCAGTTGAAGGGGTAATGGCAGCAGCAATATGAGTCATTGCGGTGGCAACTCTATTGGTTGAAACATATAAAAGGATGTTGAAGAAACCTTTTTCTCTTGGAACCATTGGAATACGAGCTTGTTTTTCTTCCCATTTTGTCCAGATGAAATGAACGATTGGGGTAGTCATGAATGTGGTGACTAAAGCCATAATAACAAACATGGTAAAGGTAGTTTGATCTAAGACACCAATATCTAAACCAATATTTAATACAATAAGTTCGACAAGACCTTTGGTGTTCATTAAGACACCAATAGTACATGATTCTCTCCATGATTTCTTTGTGAATCTTGAGGCAAGAGTGGCACCACCAAATTTACCTAAACAGGCAACGAAAATAATGAAAAGGGTTAAACCACCAGCAGTACCACTGTTAATTGACTCTAATGAAGTTCTAAGACCAGAGTAGGTAAAGTATAATGGTAAAAGAATGATACCAACCATATCTTCAATACGTTCAGTACAATGGATATGGAAACCATCATAACGAGGAGTTGCAATACCTAATAAGAAAGCACCAAAAATAGCATGGACACCAATTACTTGAGTATAAAAAGCTGATGCTAAACATAAACATAAAGTAAAAACTAAGAAATTATGTTTGGATGCTGATCAAATAAAAAAATTAAAAAAAAAAAATTAATATTTTAAATTATTTTATATTTTTTAAATTTATAAAAAAAACAACTTACATTCGTTTTTAACTAATTTTTTATATAAATAATCTAAACCAAATCTAACAACTGTACCAATGAATACTACAAAACCGATTAACATTAAAAAGGTCCAAAGTGCACCTAAATTGGCACCCCCCTCATTACCAGTTTTAACATTGTTACCCCATGAGACGACAACAGCTAATAAAATCCAAGCGATGACATCATCAACTGAAGCAGCGGCAATAGCACTAATACCGACTCTTGATTGCATTAAATTACGTTCGGTTAAAATACGAGCTAATACAGGGAAAGCAGTAATTGAAATGGCAACACCAACAAATATACAGAAAAGGCCTAAATTAACATCTTGATATTCGTGTGAAGCATCGATATTGAAGGGCATGTAATGATGTAATAAAGCAGCTAAACCTACACCCATACCAAATGGAACGATGATAGAGGTTAATGAAATAATCAATGATGCCTTCAAGTTAGTTCTTAAAATTGAAATATCAACTTCTAAGCCAACCATGAACATGAAAAAGATTAAACCAATATTAGCAAATACGTTTAATGTGCCTACACTTGGTGGAGCAGCTGTTGGAAATACATTAAGTGAAAAAACTTTAGCTTGGCCTAAAACTGATGGACCCAAAATAATACCAGTAATAACCTCTGAAATTACCATTGGTTCTATAGTGATGTTAAAAAAAAAAATATATAAATATTAATATTTGATGTGTGCCAATAATAAAAAAAAAATATTAAATATACTTACGTTTTAAATAACTTAAACCCCATGCTAAAAGTCTAGATATAATTACAATTAATAGAACTTGTACAATAAAAAGAGCAATTGGATCTGTTAATGGATTTAAACCTGTAGCGATTGAAACACCTTCAGCCATTTTTTATATATATTTATTTAATTGATTGATTGATTGATTGATTGTGATTACACGAGTGATCTTTTTTTTTTTTAATATGTTAAAATTTTTTTATAAATAAAAAAAATTATAAGAAAAGGTTTAAATAAATTAATAAATAAATAAATAAATTATATGTGGTAAACAATAAATAAAAAGTTGTTAACACAATATTTTATAAATACAAAAAAAAAAAAAAAAGGAGTGTATTTTTTTTTTTTTATGTGTGAATGTTAGGTGAAAAAATATTTAAAAAAAAAAAATAAAAATAAAAAAAAAATAAAATTTATTTTAAAATAAAAAAAAATAAAAAAAAAAAAAATAAAATTCCACACATCCACCCCTCCGCACACAACCAGGTGGTGGTGTGTAACGGTCTTATTATAATATGCTGAGTTTGTGAATGTTTTTCTTTGTAAAAGGTCGGTTAAAAAAAAATATCTTTTTTTTTCTTTTTTTTTAAAAATAATTATTATTTGTCCATGGTGAATTCTATTAATAAAAAAATTAAAATAGTTTGTGGGGATTTTAAAATTATTTTGAAATTAAATATATAAATAAAAAAAATTAAAAAAAAAAAAAAGGAAAATATTATATAGGCAATTATACCTATCGTGGAAGTATCTTTTAAAATGATTTTTATATTTATTTGTTTTTTATTTATTTTTTTTTTATATATTGTTTTTTTTTTTTATATATCGTTTTTTTTCTTTTTTTTTTTTAAAAATATAAAATCTTTTTTTTTCCCCAATCATACCCATACTTTCAGACCACTAAAAAGTGGGTGGTGCAAAAGGTGCAAAAAGTGCAACAGGTGAAAAAAGTATGAAATGGTGAAAATAACCGATTTCTTTATGTGTGAAACTGGGAAAAAGAAAAAAATAATAGTTTTTTATCAAAAAAATAAATAAAATAACGTTAAAAAAAAATAATACGAAAAAAAAATAATATGAAAAATAATTGTGATATCATCTTTTTTATTTATAAACAATTATTGATGTGAAATTTATAAAAAAATATGAACTCTCTTTAAAAAAATAATTCATTGCTCAAATTTTTATTATTTTTAAAATATTACTATTGTGTAATAAAATTTGAAAAAAAAAAAAGTGGAGTGCTTTTTTTTTTTTTTTTTTTGCTTTGGTAATTTAAAAAGTGAAATAAATAATTGACTTATTTTTATGGAGGAAATATTCCCAAAAAACTTTAAAACATCTTTATTTATTTTTTAATGAAATTTTATAAAACTAATACTTGGAATCATTAAAATAGAAATAAAAAATTTTATGTATACAATTTTTTTTTTTTTTTTTTTTTTTTCTTTTATAACATCTAAATGATGCAATTTTTTTTGTTAAAAAAGGGTTTTTTTCCCCGGAAAAAAAAAAAAAAAAAAAAAAAAAAAAAGAATCCTTTTTTTTTTCAAATAAAATGAAATGTACTTTTTTATTTTTATTTTTTTTATTTTTATTTTTTTTTTTTTATTTATTTATTTCTTTTCTCTTATTTATTCTTTAAAAAGGTAAAGTGTCACATCAGTTAAATAAAAATAATAATAATAATTATTATTTTTTATAAAAAATTATAAAAAAAAATCTTTTTTTCTATTTTTTTTTTTTTAAAATTATTTTTTATTTTTTTATTTTTTATTTTTTTTTTTTTATTTTTTTTTTTGATATTATCATTTTTTATTTTTCATTCATATTCATTCATTCATATTTCAACACAAACGAATAACAAAATTTAATAGTAGTTTCAGATTTTTCAATTTATAGTTAAAAATCTGTTACACCCATTATTCAAAACTAACATTTTATTTAATAATAATTTTTTAAATTAAAATTTAATTAATATATTTTGTTGTACTTTTAAAATTTTATAATAATAATTTAATTTAATTTAAAATAAAAAAAAAAAAAAAGCATTTTTTTTAAAATATAAAGATAAAATGTTAAGAACTTTAATTTCTTTAAATTATAAAAATACATCATCAGCTTCGAATATGATATATAGAGGTTTTTCAACTTCAAGATCTAGAGAGGGTTTAAGATTAACAATCATTGGTGCACCAGTATGTAAATTTATCAAGTTGTTAAATAATTAATAAAATATTAACATTTACTTTTTTTCTTTTATTTTTTTTCCCTAGGGCTCAGGTAAAGGTACTCAATCAGAAAAATTAAAGAATGATTATAATGTTCAACCAATTTCTACTGGACAAATTTTACGTGAAGTATCACAAGAGGATAGTGAATTAGGTAGATCAATTAGTTCAAAATTGGCTGCAGGTGAATTAATTTCAAATGATATTATGTTAAATATAATTGAAAAAGCTTTAGATGATAAATCTGTAAGTTTTATATTATATAAATAGTCTTTTCTTTTTATCACTAAACTAATTTATTCTTATCATTATTATATTATAGAACTGGTTATTAGACGGTTACCCAAGAAATCCAGAACAAGCAGAACATTTAGATAGATTTTTAACTAAAAAGAATATACCCTTAAGTTTAGTATTATATTTAGATGTACCAGAAGATGTATTGGCAGAAAGAGTTCAAGATAGATGGGTACATCCAGGCAGTGGCAGAGTATATAATAACATCTTTTCACCACCAAAAGTTAAAGGCATTGATGATGTCACTGGAGAACCATTAGTACGTAGATCTGATGATAAAGATATTGAAGTTTTTAAACACAGAATCGATACTTTCAAGCAAAGCACAATTCCACTATTAAAGTATTATGAAAGTAAAGGTATCCTTTATACAATTGGTTCACCAAATTCCACCGACGGTTATGTAAAAATTAAAGAGGTTTTGACTAAATTTATAAAAACAAATTAATTTTATAATAAAATAATAAAAAAGTATATTTAGATTTTAATATTTTATAATAAATAATATTAAAATTTTTATAAAAACTAAACATCATTAGTTTAAATAAATTTATTTAAACAAAAAATACACAATATTTTTTTTTTTTTGCAAACAAATTTTATTTTATTAAAAAAAAAATATTTTAAACTTTACAAAAGCGATTGAAAAAAAAAAAGAAAAAATAAAAAATAAAAAAATGGTAAGGTATTGGTCATAAATATCCAAATTGAATAATATTTGATGTTTTCTTTTTTTTTTTTTGTTTTTAAAAGGTCCTACAAAAAAAATTAAAGTTATACTCTAATTTTTTTTCTTTATTTTAAAATTAAAAAAAAAGTATTGTAAAAAAAAAGAAAAAAAAAAGAAATTATTGTAACAATTTTTTTTTTTTACAAATAATATTTTTCTCTTTTTAATAAAAATTGGATCTAGTTGGATTGATAAAAGAACTTTCAACTAGCTCTGGACAAGATATATTATTATTAAAATTTACATTATTTAGATTTACAGTGTTATTATTATTTAAACTATTACTGATTAGCTGGGGTGGATGAGGGGTTGGTTGTGGAGTTAAAGTATTTGGAGATTTTAATTGGTAAATTTCTTGTTTAAGTTGCTCAATTAAAGATTGCTGTTGTTTAATTATCGATTCTAATTCTGGTACACTAAGGACTTGACCAAAAATTTCAGATTTTAATATATCACTTGCGGAGGGTCTTTCATCAGGATTAGACTTCATCATTTGAAGAATTAAATCGGCTACTTGGGGATATTTCTGAGCAAAAGATTTTGGGAAAATTCCGTTTCTAAGGTCACTTAATACACGGGCTTTTTCCATTCTGGTGGTTAGTGGGAAATATAGTTCAAACAAAATAATACCTAAACTATAGATGTCAGTTTTTTCATTATATAAACCTTTCTTTTGTTCAGGACTACTATATGTTAATGTTCCAACGGCACTTGTGTGTTTACAGTGTTCGAGTGAACGTGAGAGACTTGTACCAGTGGAAACAGATGGTGTAGTCGATGATGATGATAAGGAGGTTGATGGTTGTGGTAAAATTGGTTGTGGTGATTGTTGTTGTTGTTGTTGTTGTTGAACAGATAAAGATGGTGGTGTTAAAATGGTTGAGGAAGATGAGGATAATGAATTTGTAGTTGTGCTTGAATTCGAACTATTTAATGGATTGGTGTTGTTTGATAATTGTTGATTAATCGTAATAATTTGGTCAATTGGGGTTATATTTGATAATAGCATATTGGTATTTACAGGTGTTAATGATGGGGTTGAGGTAGGGGTTGGGGATGGGGTTGAAACTATGGTATGTTGTACAGCTAGACCAAAATCACCTAATGAAACTAGTAGGCCACCACCTTCTGGGTTTTCTTCAAATGATGATGAAACATTAAATGACTGTTGGTCCTCGATTCTTACAAGAAAAACATTACCAGGTTTTAAATCTCTATGGATAATTCCTTTGGAGTGAATATATCTAAGACCAATACAAATTTGTTTAAAAATATTTAAATTTTCTTCTTCATTAACTTGGTCTGGTGGTCTATTCTCTAGCCATTGAGAAAGAGTTTGAGAATAAAGCTGCATTACAATATAAAGTGTTGTGATCTTGTTAATTTTAGTGGAGGATGGTGATAGCGATGATTGAAAATTAACTTTTAATTTATTATTGTTATTATTAATTAAACCATTATTTCCATTTCTTAAATTATTGGGTGATGGCATGGTAATTGGTGGTGTGGTTGATGTTGGAATTGGTTTTGGATTGGGTATCAAATTATTATAAAATCCATTATTTTTATTACTATTACTATTTTCTCTGTCAAAAATATTATCTGATTCTTCTTCGGACTCTTCAGATTCTGAATAATCATTTGACCCATTACTGTAATCAGAACCAGAGCTAGACTCTTCAGACTCTTCTTCGGAATATCCATCACTATCGTCGTTATCACTCGAAATGTCGGTTTTGTTACGACGTTGGCAAATGATCGAGGACGAGTTTTCTTCACCAGCGCCACTATTTGAGACGCTATCTTCATCAAAACTAAAATTGGTATAGTGTTTCTTTGGAGTTTTAAAAAATCCAGTACCACTGCTAACAGCACTATCTTCTGACTCGTCTATGTTGCTCGAGTCATTACCAGTGCTACCAGCACACATGCTTTCACGAATTGATGCTTGTTTTCTAAAGATTTTAAAGTCTTCTTCTAATTCTGGTGGGAATTGTAATTTATATAAACTATCTACATCATCAGAGTCCGAATTGTTGTTATTGTTCTTCTTCTTATTAATAGATTTCTTTTTTAATAAATTTGCATTTCTTTTCTTTTTTGAGGTTGCCTTTCTTACATGTTGATTGGAAGAATGACTTTCACTAAGATAAGCTTCTGAGGTTGTACCCCAATTACCTTCGTATAGTAAATGATTGTTATTTATTGTGGCCTTTAGTTCTTCCAATTTGCTTTGATTTTGTTGTTGTTGGGCGAGTGTACCATTTATTGAGGATGCTAATGAATTAGAAACTGATGTTGAAACAATTTCCTCGGTTTCTAACCATGCTGAATGGTATCTAACAATATTTCTGTGGTTTAGTGATGCTAATGTCTTAACTTCTCTTAATACTTTTTCTAAAAATATTTTGGTAGTGTTTTTAAAAGGAATCTTTTTAAGTGCATAATATTCACCATCTAATTTATTTTTTACTCTATAAACTGATCCATATCCACCTTTACCAACTTTTTCTAATTCACAAAAATCCTCTTCATATCTTGATGAATTCTTTACTTGTTGTAAATGGCTTTGGTTACTGTTGCTATAAAATAATTAGTATTAGTTTTTAATTTTTTATTATTTGTGTTTTAAAGAGACTTTTACTTACAAGGAAGAGGGTAGGGTTTGATGTCTTGGGGAAAGATCTTCTGATTGTACATTATTAATACTATTATTTGGTAAGCATGATAAAGAAAATCCTCTTTGAAGCATTATTATTATATTATTATTATTATATATATATAGAAAAAAATATTTTATTATTATAATATAGCAGTTTTATTATTATAATGATTTTTTTTTTTTCAAAAATTATTTCTATTTATTCACAACGAAAAAATTATTTATTATTATTATTATTATTATTATTATTTTATTATCTATTATTATTATTATTATTTAATTAAATTATTGTTTACTATTATTATTATTTATTTTACAACATAAAACTAATTTAAAACTTTTTAAAAAAAAATATATTAATATCTTATTATACACACAAAATATCTACTATTTAAAATAATACTAAAAAAAAAACATTTAAGTAAAATTTATTAGGGTATTAATTTACTATTATTTTTATTATTATTCACACAATTATTTTAATTTTGTTTTTCTCTTTGGGAATTTTTTAATTAAATTTATTTTTAATTAAAAAAAAAAAAAAAAAATATTTCAATACATTCAAAAAAAAAAAAATACTATGTTTTATAAGGTGAGTATATAAAGATGTATTATTGGATGTATTGCTTTTTTATTATTATTATTATTATTATTTGTTAATAAAATAAGTGTTGTGTGTCTGGGTGTATTGGTCAATGCGAAGAATTTTTTTTGAGCGATAAAAAAAAAATAAAAAATAAATTAAAAAAAAATTAAAAAAAATAATTTAAAAAAATTCAAAAATAAATATTTTTTAAATTATTTTTTTAAATAATTATTTATTAAATATAATGTTTATTTTTTTTTTTTTTTTTTAATTAAAATGATGAAAATAGTGATTAAAAATAAAAATAACAAATGATTAATCAATTTATACTTACATATGAGTTTTCTATTGATATTTTTTTAAAATTTTAAAAATTTTTCTGTTATTATTACTATTATTATTTACTCTCTAAAACACTTTAATGGGTTGAGTTTTTTATTTTTATTTTATTTTTTTATTTTATTGAATAAAAATAATATTAGTAAGATAATTTTATGATAATAAAAAAGATAATGAAAGAGTTTTGGAAAATCATATGATTGAAATGTGATAATTTTTAATTATTTTTGGGGTTTAAATGCGCAAAATCCAAAAGTTTTTTTTATTTTTTTTTTAGTGCTGTGGTGTGTGATAATAATGATGGTAATGATGGTAGTGATGGTGGAAAGGGTGTAAAAATAAATAAATAAATAATAATAAAAAAAAATTAAATAAAAAATATCAACATACAGCACCATTACTTTTTATTATTATTAAGATTATAGATTTAAAAAATGATGTGTTTGTTGCAACTGGTGTTTTTATAACAATAAAGATACTTTTATAGTGAAAGAGGAATGGGGTAAAATAAAGTGAATTTTATTTTGTGTGTGAATTTAAAAATATCATTATCAATATAGTGAATGTGAAAATTAGTGTTATTAGCTAATTTTTTTAAATAAATATATAGTGGTTTTTTTTTTTTTGAATTAGAAAGAAGTTGGGAGGTGATCATCAAAAATAATATTAAAAAAATTAAAAACACACTTACTGGATTTTGAATTAAAGTTGGTTGTGTGAATACAAAATTTATTAGTTACAATTGTTAATATTGTTATTGTTGTTATAAGTTTTATTAAAAAAAAAAATTTTAATAATAATAAAAAAAATAACAATATAATTTAATGAAAATAAAAACAAGAGACTGTGTTATTAATTATAGCGAAAAAGATATCTTTTTTTATTTTTTAGTTTATTTTTAAATTTGTTATTATTTTTGTTGATTTATCTTTTATAGTATAATTCGGTTGGGATTAAAATCTATGTGTTTTATTATTTTAATTATCAATAATTATTTTATTTATTATTATTTTAAATTATTTTTTATTTATTATTTTTTTAAATTTTTTTTTTTTTGAATTATTTTTTTTCCCAAATATAAATTTAGACGATAAAAAAAAAAAAAAAAAAGGTGGAAATGTGTCAAAAGTGATAGATATTAAAAAAACAAAAAAAAAAAAAATTATATGGGCACCTGGTTGAGAATTTATTATTATTATTTAGCAAATTCTTTACCTTTTTTTTTTTCTTTTATATTTTTATTTCTTCTTTTTTTTTTTTTTTTATATTTTTGAATTAAATATTCATTAATCTATAAATAAAAATAAACCAAATTAAAAAAAATAAAATAAAATAATAAAAAAAAAAAAAAAAAAAAGGTTAATATAAAAAAAATTAAAGAAATAAAAAATTAAAATTAAATGAGATATCAAATATGCGATTGTTTGAATGAAATAGTAAAATTATTATTTTGAATAGCTACAAAAAAAAATATTGCACATTGGGGGGGTTGTTATTATTGTAATTAAAATTTTTGAACCCAAAAAAAATAATAGGAAAAGGGGGGGGCTAAGTGGAATCTTTATATATCCTTTATTTATTTTTTAAATAATTTTATTTTATTTCTATTTTTAAAAATTATAATAAAAAAAACCCAAATAAAAATTTTGCCCTTTAAAAAAAAAAAAAAAACATAATCCCATTTCCTTTTCAATACCACCCATTACCAAAAAAGGCTTTTTTTAAAATTTTTTTTTAATTAAAAATTTTTTTTAGGTAATGGAATTTCGATTATTTTTGGATAATTAGATAAATAATAGGGAAAAAC
>NW_003519697.1:0-33508 GCF_000190715.1 Dictyostelium purpureum | reverse complement strand
ATTTCCCCACACACCACAAAAAAAAAAATTTTTAATAAAAAAAAAAAAAAAAAAAATTTAATTTAAAAAAATGAAATTTACCACACTCACCAAATTTTTACAAAGGAATAAGAAATTGCGAACATCATTATTAAAAATTAAAATAATAATAATTTAATTATTCAATTTAATTATATAAATAATATTTTTTAATTAATAAATAAAAAATTAAATAAAAAATAAAATAAAAAAGAATTTGAGAGAAATTATTATACAATTAAACTCACACAAAAAAATGATTATTTAAAATTAATTTAACAATTGAAAATTTTAATTTAGTTATTATTTATTTATAAAAAAGGTTTTTTTTAATGAATTTGAATAAATTAATTAATATTATAAAAAAGATCCCATTCCGAGATATACAAAGTTATATTACATAGTTTAGTAAGAAATCAATAATATTTTGTATTTAAGCTTAATAGAAAAATAAAAATAACACAATTATTGGTTTGTTTTTAATAAAAAAAATGTAATTTTGTTTTTTATTTTTAAATATTAAAAAGACAGAGTTTAACAATATCCACACTTGAAATGTTGGACCATTCTTTTAACAAGATACATTGTTCTATTATATCCCACTCCTAACTTGATCGGTTGTCTGTACCTAACAACTTAGCACCAGAAAAAGTTCTTTCTATTAACTGATGAAGGAGCAACTGAAAATAAATTGGAATATACAAAACTTTTTCTTTCCAAAATATTATTGTATCTTTCTTTAATCTAAACTGTCTTTTAAATACTTTTGAATTTCCTTAAACTTCACTTTCATCCTCATTTTCATCTTCAATTGCAGGTTTGGTAACTTAATTGGTGAACAGCAGATACATAAATTATTTGAAGATGATGATGGTGTAGAAGATGTTGATTAAATTTAAATAATGAATTTCAAATTGATGATGAGTTATTACTTGTAGTGATGAATTTGGTTGTTTGTTTATCATCTTGATCGACTTTAACAAAAGAAATATAATTGTATTATTTTAGTTTTTGAATCAATTGATGATAAATTTTTATTAGATTCACCCTCTGTTGAATGATCGCACTTTAAGTTTGAATCATTCATTGAACTATTTGAATCTGATTTGAATTTAAGCTGCTATTGGAGGTAGTGTTAATTATACTTTTGAAGTTGATGTATCTATTATTTTTTGTGTTGTTTCTGTTGCTTTTGTACTGTACTTTAAAAGATGGTTTGGCAAGTGAAGTTGGTAGAACTTAAGATAAATATTTATTTCTCCAAATTAGTATTGGAGGTAAATGTTGTGGAGGTACCAATGGCGAGGTGTTTTTTTTATTAAATGGTGATGGTGGTGAATTTAATGTTTGGTTTGGATGAACTCTACCACCAATGGAATTATTATTGGCACTTACTAAAGAATTTGGTGGTTGACATATAATATTAATAAAAATAAAAAAATACAATATAGAGATTTATAATTATATTAAAAAATATGTTATTGTATGTAAATATTTTGATTAAAATAATTATTACAATGAAAATTTTTATTAATGTTAAAAAAAGGTGAATTTTTTAATTTTTAATTATTGAAAATATTTTTAAAATAATTTAAAAATTATAAATATGTGTATTTTAAATAAATTTAGATTTTTCATACTAATAATGCTCATTTAAATAAGTTTTAATCTTTTTATATTTAATATTATTTTTTTTTTTTTTTTTTTTTTAAATTTGTATTTTAATTTTTATTAAATCATCTTGTTGTTATTTTTTTGGGTGAATTATCTTTCACAAATTTAACAATGTATAAAAAAAACAAAATAAATTTAATTTTCATTTCAATTAAAAAAAAACCATATTAAAAAGATAAAAACTATATAAAATGTCAATTATTAGTAAATATTAATAATACTATATTTAAAATTTAAAAAAATATTAACTTTTATTTTTTCATAGAATCTATTTCATCAATGAACCCAGCTAACGGTGCCTCATCTAAATCAATGTTAAGCTCATCTGGAAGTGTCTCATTCTCTGATAATGAATCAGTTTGGTTCGGTAATAGCTTAGGTGGCGGTTCATGTTGTTTCGATCCATGTTTTAATCCATGCAGTGGTGGTAACAGTAACATTATTAATATTGATATCGATATTGGTCGTCATCGTAGAAGATGCTGTTAAATTTACTCTAAAAATAAATTATATTTATATATATTACCTTAAACTTATTCGGGTAATTATACATATATGCATTTATATTATATCTGTGAAAAAAGAAATAAAAAAAAATAACACCCTTATATAAAAAATTTTATTTTATTTTATTTTCTTTGTATTTTTAAATTGGTTCCATCATCATATTTATCGAAATTGGGTAAATTAATGATGGTCAAACCATTTATTTTTTCCTTTTATTTATTTTTTTATTTAAACCAAAAATCTAATTTAATTTTGTATCTAATTTTGATTGCTTTTAAACCAATAATTAAAAATATATACACAAGATAAATTTATTTTATTTATCTTTCTTTTTCTTTTTCTTTTGGAATTGATATTTTTCATTTTTTTTCTCTATCTTTGGATCTTGACCTCCCTCTGTCCCTATCCCTATCTCGGTTTCTATGTTTTTCTCTTTCTCTTTCTCTTTCTCTTTCTCTTTCTCTTTCTCTTTCTCTTTCTCTTTCTCTTTCTCTTTCTCTTTCTCTTTCTCTTTCTCTTTCTCTATCTTTGAATCTTGACCTTTCTCTGTCTCTATCCCCTATCCCTATCTCTGTCTCTATGTTTTTCTCTTTCTTTTTCCCTCCTTTTTTCTTTTTTTTTCTTTTTCTTTTCTCTTTCTTCTTTCATTAGTTGCTATGTTATCTATTTATATATCTATTTTAACCTAATAATATGCTGGCCTCTTAGGATATGTAATTTCTTTATTTTTACAATTTCTGATTTGAGTTTAGTATTTTCATTATTTAATAGGTGTTTAAATGTTGTCATTTCGTCAAACTTTGTTTGAATTAACATTATCTATTGATCATTTCCACCTGGTTTATTGGAACGCTTTATACGGTCAGTAAGTTTAGCATTACCATCTTGATATTCGTCTTAAACAAATTCTAAATCAATAACCTATTTTTGAGATCTCCTAAGAGTGATTCTTTGAGGGCACTAAATTTTAAAAGTTGAAGATTTGTTTATTCTCTTAAAATATTTAACTTTTCTTCCATTATTTGTCTTATCTCCTCTTCGATATTTCAATTTTCAATTTTAATTAAGTATTTTCATTTCTAACTGTTTCCAAATGAACTTTTTGAGTCAGAAATCTCTAATTTTCTAAGTTGTTCAGCCTGTAACATCATTTCAGTTGGAAGCTCGTCATTGAAATTTCTTGGATCTACAACAAAAATACTGCTATTTCTTTGACTTTCTAATAACTGTTTTGTTTCTAAATCTTTTTTTCATTACTAAATTCTCTTTTGCAATTCTATAAATTTCTTTTTGAAATAAATGCTTTTCTAATGAAATGTATTTTACTTTTAATACTTGATCGTTTTCCCTAATGGCAGGGGCACTTGAAGCAGTTTGGGAGATGGTGAAAATGTTTTTTAATGGCTATGAACTGATGGCTGATGATGAACTACTATCTGATGAGCCTCTTGAAGTCCTAATATTAAAACATTTTATAAATTAATATAGTGCTAAACCAAAGGCAGTCTTCATTAAGAAATAACAGTCACACCCAAACATCACCAAATTCGACTTATTATAATATAATTAATAAAACGCCTCACATTTTTCAGGACCATCACTGCATCGGGTGCTGCTGCAGGCTGTGCTGCTGAAGGTGGTAGGTTGCTCTTCAGAACTGGAAAGACTCTTCGAACGCATATTTTAAATATATTTGATAAGCTAAAACCATTAGACTGTTTCACAATTTGAACAATATTAACAAAAGCTGAAGTTTACCCTTTTCCTTATCTAAACTATTTGTGTTCTATCACTGTTGCTTGGGCCAAGGCAAATATATTGAGATTCATATAAATGGTTGATTAGATTGAATATCTTCATTAGTGTTTAGTATTTAGTAGGATCTAAGTTTAATCTTTATTTGATTTACTCGAGATTGAAAGAATTTGAGTTTCTGCGACTTTGTGACTTTTTATGATAGTTATTGATATTAGTTTTGAGATTATTATAATATAGAAGCAATAATTCGTTGTTGGATTAATTAGGCTAAATATTTATATAATTGATTAAAATCCTTTCATTCATGATATCGACGACAGCAGATCCTGTAAGGGTATTGAATAATTAATTAATTGGTAAATCTGTCTTTTGAAAAGTTATTTTAATTTAAGTTAGTAATTCTGTTTCTATTTCTTCAACGATGCAAATTTCTATATGTATATGGGTTTGTTGTTGTTGTTGTTGTTGTTTTAAAATAATGTATTAATTTACATACTTGTTCTAGAAAGGTTTTAAGACATATTTTCAGTAATGTTAAAATTTTTATTATTATTTTTTGGATGTGCTATGGTTTACATTATTAAAACTATTTATGTGTTTGTTTGTTTGTTGTGTATTGAAAAAAAAAATTAAAAAAAAATTAAAAAAAAAAATAAATTTTTTTTTTTTTTTAAAAATTATTTGATTTTTAAAAATAAATATTATTTTAAAAATTTAAAATGGCTATGATAACGTGTTGATATTTACTAAAAATTGGGGGTATACTTTTGAAAGAATGACAGACAACACCTAAAGACAGCTTATAATGAATATGAAATAAGTAAACAATTAAATCAGATATTCTTCCCCCTCCTGGGATATATACACAAATATTTAAAGGAGCAACTTTACAGAGTTACAGATCGATATGATTACTATTAAATTATTTATACTATATGAATATCTTCGGCCTTTGATTTGGCCAATTTAAAACCAATAAAAAAATAATAAAAATAATAAAATAAAATATGAAAATAAAAGTTTTTTAAAAATATGTTATAAATGTTAAATCTTTATTTTTTATTAATTAATATTTAATCTATAATTATAAAACTAACTCTTTATGAAATATAGAAATGAATGATAATAATAATTAAATTGTACTAAATATACTTTTTTATCTGTTATTTGTAAATTTAATTATGGTGAAGTAATATATGGCTTGAGAATACTTGGGAAATCTTTTGATAGGTTCAACAATTTGGGCTGAATGAGTATTTGGTGATTATAAAAATAAAATTAATGGCTCGTCTTTTAAGTTATACAATAATTAAAATTTGTTGTTTGCTTAATCTGTGGTACTTGCACTATAACCAGAATATCTTCTGAAGTATTCAATGAAATGATTGGTGAACTAATATTTGTAATGTTGTTTGCTTATCATCTTGATCTACTTTAACAACAGAAGCAAGTATTCGATAACTTTTCAGTTGAAATATAATTGCATTCTATTGTTTTAGTATTTGAATCAATTGATGATAAATTGTTTTTTGATTAATCGTCTGTTGAATGATCGATTATAATTTGAATCATTCATTTTTAAATTTTTTTATTTTTGAATTTACAAGTTCTGTACTCCAGAAGATGGTTTGGCAAGTGAATTTGGTAGAACTAAAGAGATATATTTATATCTCCAAGCTGGTAATGGTGGTAAATGTGGTGGAGGTACCAATGGTGAGGTGTTGTTATTTATATAAAATGTTGATGGTGATGTTGAATTATTTGATGATGATGAAGATGGTAGTTTACTAGTTGAGGATTTATTTGAATTGTTTGATTCTAATTTAGCACTACCACTATTACTTCTACCACATCTAAAAAATCTTGCAATACGAGCACCCAACTTTTCAGATTTTTTTGATTTAACTCCTTCGAGCTCATTTTTAATACCTTCATTTAGTATTGTTTGGCTTTGATGATTAATTGGTATTTTAGATTGACTCTCTTGATTACCTGATATATTATTTTCTAAACCAGAAATATGATGGCCTCTGAGGGAGTGAAATTTTTTTAATCCTTCAATTTCAGAATTGAGTTGAGTATTTTCAATATCTAATTGAATTTTTAATGTGGTCATTTGGTCGAGTTTTGTTTGGATTATTTTTTTCTCTTCATCATTTCCATTTGGTTTATTGGAACTTTTCAAACGGTCTGTAAGTTTAGCATTACGAGCTTGATATTCTTCTAATATAAATTCTAAATCAATAACCTCTTTACATCTATTCTCGAGATCTCTTAAGAGTGATTCTTTGACTGTACTATTATATCTTTGACCTTCTTTTAATTTTTTTATTTCTAAATCTTTTTCTATTTCTAAACTCTCTTTTGCAATTTTATAGCATTTAAATTCATATTCAATCTCTTTGATTTTATCTTTAAGTGCTTGATTTTCGGCTTCTAAAAATTGTTGATTGCATTGAGCTGTATTAGCATTATTACCATTTTTTTCTTCTAAAGCAATCAAAGAGATGATTGGCGAGCTATTTTTTGTAGTTTCGGTTGTTGTTGCTGTCTTATCATCAAGATTAACTTTATTAACGGAGGAAAGCATATTTATATATACATCATTTGATTTTACCTCTAACTCTTGTGATGAGGATAAAATAGATGCATTCTAATTGTAAAAAGGTAAATATTAGAATTTAAATATTTAATTTTTTATTTCTATAGTTACTACTTACAGATGTTAAGAATGATACTAAAAAGGTTTCAACAGGAATTAATTCTTTTTTTAATACACAATCATGGACAAATTCTTTAACCAAAATTGGGATACCCAAAGAAAGAGCTTGTTCAACTTTTTGGGTCTTCTCTACATAGCCTTCTTTAGTGGTGATTAAATGTGTGGCCTTTAATGATAATTAGTATTATTTTTAAATTTTAATTTAAATTAAACAAGTTATATAATTACCTTTGTGCATGAGTAGCAGCTTTTGCCTCCATTCTTTTTAATAATTTTAATTAACTGATTTTTTCTTTTGAGGTTAATGGTTTTGTCAAAAACAAAAGCGCAATTTTCGAAAATATTTGAGTTTATTTGATTTTCATCTTGATGAATTTCTGTTGAGCTCGATAGATCTTGATTATTATTATTATTGGAGTTGTACATTTTTTTATTGGATACTGTATCAGAAAAGATTTTTGAAAGGAAATATAGGAATGTTTCAATGATAAGGGTTATAAAAAAATAATCTTTAAAAAAATATTATGTGATTATAATTTTGAAAGCTTATTATTTTTAAAGAATTAAAAAAAAAAATATAATTTATAAAAAATAAAAAATATAATTTATAAAAAATAAAAAATTAGAACTGTTTAAAATATTTTTTTTTTTTTTAAATTAAAGAATGTTAAAAGTTGTATTTCATTTTTCTTTATATTTATTTAAAATTGAACACTTTAATTAAATCTAATATTTTAAATAAAAATTTTATTGAATTCTCTAAAGAATGATATATTAAACACCAAAGTAACTTTTTCATTTTTAAAAAGTATTTAATAATATTAATAATAAAAATAAAAAATAAAAAAATAAATTGTAATAATTAATAAAAAAAATACAATATAGAGATCGATAATTAAAAATATGTTATTGTATATTAAAATTTTGATTAAAATAATTATTACAATGAAAATTTTTATTAATTTAAAAAAAGGTGAATTTTTTAATTTTTAATAATTATAAATATGTGTATTTTAAATAAATTTGAATAGAAATAAAAAAATAAAGTAGATTTTGAATCTTCAGGTTTTTCATACTAATAATTCTTTGATGCTCATTTAAATATATTTTAATCTTTTTATATAAAATATTTTTTTCTTTTTTTTTTATTTTTTAACAAAATTTGTTTATTTAATTTTTATAAAATCATCTTGTGGTTAAAAGTTATTTCTTTGAGTGAATTATCTTTCACAAATGGTAAAATGGAAATAATTTTAAATGTTTTACCTTTAGAATAAAAAAAAAATAATAAAATTCATTTTAATAAAAAATTATTTATTTTAATTATTATACAAAATTTTATTTATTTTATTATTATTTTCTAATAATAAAGTTATTTTTTATTTTAAGATCTAATGTTGAATAAAAATTTAGATTTGCAATTGATTTTGGTGAAGGCGGTTGGATAGTAGATGGATATAATTTGATAAACCAATTTGAAAACAATAATTACAAAAACTAAACAAAAACCCCAATATTTAATTTTTTACATAAAATGAGCTGATACTGAAAATGAAACGATATAAACCCCAATGTTTGAATGTGACTTTAAATGAACTGATACCAAAAAAGAAAAAAAAACCCCAATGTTTAATTTATGACTTAAGACGTGTTGACCTTGGAAAAGAATAAATAGAGCCCCGATGTTTGATTTGTGAACTATATAATGGCTAGACTGAAAAAGATAAGAAAAATCCAGTGTTTGATTGCGACCCTAAAATGAGCAGATATGGAAAAAGAAAAATACAAGAACCATAATGTATAGTTTGAGACTTGAAACGTGTATTGTGACCTAATATGAGCAGATATTAAAAAAAAAAGAAAAAGACAAGAACCCTTATGAATATTTTGCGACTTGAAACGTGTTGAGTTTGAATAAGAGTAAACAAAAACCCAATATTTGATTAGAGAATTAAAACATATGTTGATACTGAAGAAAGTTATCTTAAGAGTTGTTATGACGACCTTAAATTTAAGCATTAGTTACTTTCTGCATAAATTATTAAAAGAAATTAATTAATATATATTTATTAAGTACAGATATGAATGTGTAAATTACTTACTATTATGTCGTGAAACTCTTCTCTACAATTTGGGCAGGTTTTTATACGTCTAGACCATTGTTCGATACAATTGTAACAAAATTTATGAAGGCAATCGATTATACCCATTTCATTTGTATCGACAAAATTAAGACAAATAGTGCATTTGTCATCACTTTCTGAACGTTCCCTTTCCAAATTCTCTCTTTCTAATTGTTCTCTTTCTTCCCTCTCTCTTTCTTCTCTATCCCTTTGGATTCTTTCTTCTCTTTCTCTCTCTTCCCTTTGTCTTTCTCTTTCTTCTCTTATTCTTTGTATTTCTTGTCTTGCTCTTTCCCTTTCCTCTCTTTCCTCTCTTTGTCTTATTTTTTCTGCTCTTTCTCTATCTTTTTCGATTCTTTGTAGTCTTGATCTTTCTGATTTTTCAATTTGTTCTCTTTCTTCTTGCATTATTTCAAATCTTTTTCTTTCAAGACCTTCTTTTATTTGTCTCTCTCTTTCTAAAGATTGAATTCTTTCTATTTCTGCCCTTTCTCTATATTCTTTTGTTATTCTTTCTATTGTTTTAAGTCTTTCCAATTTTTCCATTTCTTCTCTTTCTTTTTCTTTTTTTAATTTTTCCATTTCAACAAATTGCTTTACTTTATTTAAACTCTCTTCATCTTCGAGTTTATGTTTTTTGCAAATTTGTTTATCACCATTACATATTTCATTATCTAAATCCAATGGTCTCTTCTTCATTGGATGATTGCCAATTGATGTAGATGGAGCTGCAGATTTTTTTGATACAATTGCTGATGGACTAGATGGAGCTGCAGATTTTTTTGAAACAATTGGCGATGGAGTAGATGGAGCTGCAGAGGTTTTTGATACAATTGGTGATGGGGCAGATGTAATTGGTGGTGGATTTGGGGTATTAATTAATTGAGAAGAAATTGAGTTGAAAAATTGAGATTGTGGTTGATGGTCTGATGGGGCACATGTGGAAACAACTTGACGTGGTGGGGACTGATGGTTTGGTTTTATATTTTGTGGGTTTTGGTGAATATTAATTTGATCAGCTAAATTATTGTTGATTGTGTTATAATATTGTGAATAGGTTATATTTCTATTATTATTGTAATTATTGTTGTAATTATTATTGTTGTTACTATTGTAATTGTTATGGATTGCAAAATATTTATTTACTAAATAAACTAATGAAAAAATAATAATAGCAAATAATATAAAAAAAACAATCATTAATTGATCCATTTTTAAATGGTAATTAATAAATAGTTATTGAATGTGAAGATTATTATTATAAAAAAATTAAAGTATATGATTATTTGTATGTATATGATTATTTGTATGTGATTAAAATAATAATGAAAAAAAAAATCCTTTATAAATACTATAAAAAAAATGTAAATTTAAAAAAAATAAAAAAAAAAAAAATTATCGAAACACTAAAAAAAGAAAAAAGTAAATTAAAAAAAAAATTAAAAAAATTAAAATTTTAATTTTTAAGCTCTACCACAAAAAGAAATGGAATCTGAACAATCATTGATAAAAATTAAACATTGTGTTAAAGTAAAAGAAAAAGTGTGTGGTTGATTATTAAAATGAAAAAAAATTTTAAAAAAGTTAAACTGTGGTTAAATGTATATAGAAAAAGTGTTTGGTTGATTATTATAAAAAATTAATTAATAACAGTTTTTAAAATTATATGAAAAAATTCCTTACTACTATAAAATATTCAAACTTTCGATTTCATTAAATTATTATAATTTTATAACTTTATAAATAAATTATTTAATAATAATAATTTATTCAATAATCTGTTGGAACAATTATTAATCTCTTCTGGTATATTCATTGTTACTATAATTTCTTAATTATTATATTTTGGTGATGAAAAAAAAAATAAAAAAAAATATTATAAAAATAAAAAAATTAAAAAAAAAATAAAAAAAATTTAATTTTATATTTACTTCAAATCAAAATATAATTATTTATTTATTTTTAATTTCCCAAAAAAATAAAATATATAGTTATACCATATATGTTTATTTATATTTTTAATTTTTTACAAAAATAAATTTACTTTTTTATAAAAAATACCAAATCTAATATATATACGTTTGATAGGTCATCTTATAACATATTGATAGTAACCTGCACATATTTATGTGGTGCTTTTACCATTTTTAATAGCCCCATAACCTAAAATAGTTGCTTTTAAAGATGAAGAACAGGAGGTATCTACAGTCATTGATTGGCCATGAAAATTTTAACAATAAGACACCCTACTTGATATTGTAAACTACTAAAAATATTTCCTGAGGTCGTTTTACTTTACCATTAGAAAACGGTAGTCAAATGAAAAACATAAGAATTTGAACCTCTCAAAGATATAGGATCAATTTATGTATCATCCAATGCTTCCCAAACACCTTTATTATCAAAATTAATAATTAAAATATTTTAATATATTAATAAATATTAGTTTAAAATATTTATATGGTGACAGGGATAACTACCCTATAAATTAATATAAAACTTTGAACAATATTATTACTTTAATATATAATAAATAAAAATTAATAAAATTACTATTAAAATGATAAAAAGGGAAGATTATTTATTTTTTATTTTTGGGAGTTTTAAATATGAAATCCATTTTAACTTCCAAATTAAAAAAGTGAAACTAATAATACAAATAAAACTGAATAAATGGAAAAACCTAATTTGAAAGCTGATGAAATATTATCTGAATCACTATCACTATTATTTGGTCTTGGTGTTGATGGTTTTTTGGTTGGTTCTACATTTTCTTGGGTTATTTCTGCATTTGTATAAGCATATAAGCCTTGGATATATAAATCTAATCTATAAATACCAACAGTATCGACTGATTTTGGGAAGTTAAAAGTAAGTGAATCTGGAGAAACCTTGGATACGGTACATAAGATATTGCCAACAACCAATTTAACATCTGAAATTTGTTCTGTTTTAAAAACACCAACAATTGTGACTGTGCTTCCTGTGTTGACTATTTTGATGGTGCTATTGTGAATCTCTATATTCTCATCTGAATAAACAAATGTTGCAATATTTGATCTTTGACCACCAACGTCGACTTGAATATTAAAACTTTCACCAACGGTTAAGGTTGTTTCTTTTAGTTCGTTTGGATCAAAAGAGAAATAATTGATTTCGGAGTGGAAAGCAGAGACATAAAGTTCCTCAAAGTCATTTACGAAAACAAAAGTTTTTTTATTTTCGTAATCAAAACCTGAGCCTACAAAATTAATAGCACCATTATCAAGATCGGTAAAGTAACCTTCGATTGTTGGTTTAATATAATTGTATAAAAATTCTATTGTTTTTGGACCATTATAAAATGAGATGGTGGAAGTTTGATTGATTGAACCGACGCCTGGTCTGATAGAGAATACTATTTTCTTATGGGGAATAACATATTTAAAAAGTTGGATATTATCAAGTGCGATATCCTCCTCATCAAAACCCAAGTTATTACCAGTAATTGTAATATCAAGACCACTGGTATCAGCAAGGAAATATTGTGGTACTGGATCAATAGAAAAGTTTGCTATAGGTTTTAAATAAATAATATATATTAATAACATCATTACCAAACCATAGTTTCTTAAATAAAAACCAATTACTTACGACATGAGCTTTCAAAATTTGTAAAACTGTTTGGAAGGATAGAACCTCTTACTATATTAGATTTTGTACAAAGATAACATGATGGAATTTTAGTGGCAAAAAAGTTATGTTGAATTTCTACTTTAGTAAAATCAATTAAACATAAATCTTCTGGTAAATCACCACTAACCTATTTTATAAAAAATATAATATTATAAATAAAAACTAAATTAGAAAATTACTTTTTTAAAATTATAATTTTAATATTGAATTTTTTAAAAAAATATACAAACCTTTGAATAAGTAAGTGTAAGCTCTGATAATTTACTAAAATCAAAGTTTTTAAATGATACAGTTTGTTCTGGTTCAATTTCTGAAAAATCAATAATTGAAACGTTTGATAAATCTAAAGAGTCAATTTTAACATTAACAGTTTCTAACATACTATATAAAAATTGAATAAATAATTAATTTTAGTTTTTAATCTTTTAAAAACATGTATACTTACAATTCAGAGTCTTTTGGTAATTTAATACAATTGTTACATGTCTTTAAAAATTCATCAGTATTTAAAATTGATCTATACAATAGAATTTAATTAAAAATTAATTATAATACTAAAAAAAAAATAGTGTTTAAATTAAATCATTTGTACTTACATTTTTAAATTTGGGTAATTATTTGATAAATCAATAATTTGGTTAGTACTTAAAGCAAATATTTCACCAATTACAACTACAGATGATAAAGTGGTGAGTTTACTTAAATCTGGGAAATAAATGAGTTTTTGAAGATCATTATTTTTAAAAGTTAAGTATTTGAGTTGTGGTAAAGAGTTGAATGAGCCTAAATAACTTGCTGGAATAAAACCAGTACCACTGTATTCCATATCTTTCATGATGATGGTAACATCAATGACATATGGGAAAGAATCTTTAAGACTAATGAAACCACTACTTGTAACTGGGAATTGTAACTGGGTTAACTCTTCATTTCTTGAGAATGAACCTTCTACCGAGAATTGGGTAGTTTCTATAACATATAGAGTTATAACTTCTGTAGAAACCCATCTAGTGTAAAATATTCCTTGGAAATCATTAAATATGATAGTTGTTAATGAAACTGGTAAATTTACATTTTCACTGTATACTGTATCATAAAGGTCTCTATAATTATTATTGTTTATTACAAAAATAAAATAAATTATTATTATTTTTTTTTAAAATAATAATAAATAAATTTTTATTTTTTAAAAAAACTTACATAGTCTGTAAATTAGCTAAATTTGAAATTTGAGATAAAATATTTTGTGGAATGGCACATTGAGCACCCAAAACTAACTTTCTGAGCCAGGTAAATACAGAGAAATCGATATTTTTTAAATCATTTGAAGAAATAATAAGATCTGTTATTCTAAAGTTATAAATAAAAAAAAAATTAAAAAAAATAAAAATTAATATTATTTATTTATTTATTATTTAATATTTTATACCTACTCTATTTCTACAACGTGTTGGAATGAGTTTAAATCTGTTTCACAAGCAAATAAGAAACATGGGTCTTCACCATCCAATTGCAGAGCATTGATAATTAGATCTGCTTGAATTAACTCGGATTCGATAAGAACAGCTTTACTGAAGTTTATAACCAAACCCAATAAAACAAATAAAATTATTTTTAATTTATTCATTTTTTATTATTTCTTACTTTAATATTTTTATTGATAAAATTATTTTAAAATTGATAAAAATATTTTTTATTTATATTTTTTCGATTTCAAGAAAAAAAAAAAAGTTTTTTAAAAATAATTATTAAAATAAAAAAAAATCTTGTAAAATTGAAAATCATGCACCAAATTCAAATAATATTTTAAAAAAAAAACCATCAAATTACAATAATTAGAATCATTTAAAAAATCAATGTAACTGACATTGGAATTTGGGTTCTATTTTTATAAACCCTCTAAAAATTGAGAATAAGCAGCGTGATAATTTTTTATAAATCATTTTAGGGGGTCGATTATAAAAAATTAAAAAAAAAAAAACAAAAAGTTTATTTTAAATTTTATTTTATTTGAAAAGTGAAAACAAAAAAATACCCAATATTAAAGTGAGTGGGAATTCTAATTTTAATGATGAGGAAACTTCATCTGATGAGGAGGTTTGAGAGGGTGATGGTGATGGTGATGGCGATGGAGATGAGGAGGATGAAGAGTCAATTGGTGATGGTGTTGGAGGTGGTGTGTATGTGCCATATACTTGATAAACAGTGGCAATGGTATCACAGAATAAACCATCAATGGTTAAATAAAAAGGTAGATCTGTTCCTACGACTATATCTGATTTTGGGCATGTAAAAGTAAGCAAAGTATTTGATACCTCCAAAGTTGTACATTCTATAAAATAATAATCTTTTTTGATGACTATACTAACTTTTGAAGGGTCGGTAGTTGGAAAAGTGCCACTAATTACAGTTGTATCACCACTATTAAAAGCGATATCGTCGTTGATGCCAATTTGGTTTATTCCATAAACAAAAGATACCTCTTTTGATTGTTGTGAACCTGACACTACTTGAACTGAGAAAACTTGGCCTGCAGTTGGTGGTTTTTGTAAACCCGAAATATAAACAAAGATAGACGAAGCTTCACGATTTGAAAATGGAGCACTATATGGAGTATCATTATCTGACATAGTTAACATATTTGCATTTGCTTGAGATTCAGTACTAAAACCAGAGCCTACAAAAAATATTATACCATTATCTGTGTCCACATAGTATGATGAAATTTCTGGTGGTGCATAATGATAATTGAAAGATATTTGTTTTTCTCTATCATTAAAAGTGACCTTGATGGTTTTGTTTGTTGTACCTAAACCTTTTTCTGTATATATTCTAATCAGTTCATTTGGCACAGTGAAGTCCCATGAGTCAACACCTTCAACATCAACATTAAATCCTAAATCTTTACCAGAAATAACAATAACGTCTCCTCTTGTATCGACTAAGTATAAATCCTTGTATTCGATTTTAAAGTTTGCTTTAATTGAATAAATCAAATAAGTTAGAATTTAAATAAATGATAGTATTACTATTAATAAAAAATAAGGATTTTATACATACGACATGAAGCTGGGGATTCTAATCCAAATGTAGTAAATTTATTTGGTAAGATATTTGTTCTTACTGATTGATCAGAGGTGCAAATATAACATGATGGTACCTTTGTTGAAAATAGATTGTTTTTAATTGAAACACCTGTATAACCCATCTGGCACATTTCATCTGGTAAATCACCGGATAATGATGTATTTGTGATATCTAAATTTGAAAGTTTTTTAAAATTCATATTATTGAATGTAATATTCTGAGATGGTTCAATTTCCCAAAGTTTAATTTTGGTGCAATTTCTGAGGTCGACTTGATCAACATAAAATTTAATAAAACTAAATTCACTGTAAAATAAAATAATTAATATAAGTTTTCTATTTATATTTTATAATTTATATTTTTTTTTTTTAAATTAAAATAATTACCATTTTGAACCAATTGGTACTTTATAACAGTTACTACATGTTTTAAATAAACTTTTACAATTTATTAAGGAACTAAATATTTTGTAAAAATGATTAGTATATAAAAATGTTATTATTTTTTTGACACAATACATACATTTCGAAACTAGAAAAACTATTTATGAAATCAAGTGATTGACCTTGATTTAATACAAAACCATCACCGTCAATTCTAAAATAGTACAAAGGTGATCTACTAAAGTCTGGTAAATAAATTTTTTTTGAAAGTTCTTTTTTTGTGGTATTTGCATCAAATTCGAATATAACTGAACTAACTGGTAATTTTTCTATTGAACCTAAAAAACTTGATGGAATATAACTTGAGCCAAGTGTGACTTCTTTAAAATAGATAGCAACTGAAATAAGATTTGGAAATAATGTTGAGAGATCTGGGAAACCTTGGGGTGGGATTGGAAAATCGAGACTAGTTATTTTACTCTTTACAAAGGCACCACTTATTGAGAAATCAATTGTATTATGAACATAGAGTCTATCAGCATCTGCATTAACCCACTTGGTATAGAATGTACCTTTGAAATTTTCGAATGCTATTGAAACCAAACTTGATGGTAAAGAAACATCGACACCCTCTACTAAACCATAAACTGATCTATATATAAAATAAAAACAAAAGTTAGTAAATTAATTTTTTTAATTTGAAATAAATAATTTTTAATCTTACAATGAGATTAAGTTGGTATAGTTTTTAATTTGAGATAAAAGATTTAATGGTGGAATGATTTTTCTACCTAAATCTATTTGATGTACATTTTTGAAAACTGAGAAATCAATTGAAGATAAATCATAAATGTTTTCCCCACTTGGATGGATAATAATTCCCGTAATATCTCGATTAACTTCCCCATCTGTACCTGAACATGTAAAGTATGAACATATTGGGAGTGCGAGTTGGCCTAAGATACTAAATATTCTTTCTGCTTGAATTTGTTCATCTTCCGTTATATTACAATTAATTCTACTAAATAAATTTAAAATAATAAAAATACAAAATGAATATTTTAATATTTTATTCATTGTTTTGATTTCTTTTTTTTGAATGTGAAATTGCTTACTGAATATTTTTTTTTATTTTTTTTTTTTATTTTTTTTTTTTAAACAGATTATTTTTTGTGCAACTTCCAAAATATCTTAAATTTATTATAATAAAACCTTTGTTTCTAAGATGGTTTTAGTATTGTTTAAAAATTTAAAAATAGTTTAAATTTACGAAACTGAGTGTTTGGGTTAAGTGATTAATTTTTTTTAAATTTTTTATTATAATAATAATTTATAAAAAAAGATATTTTATTTGGTTGTAAAATGGTTGTGAGGTATAATACCACACAATAAATAATAAAAACAGTATTTATGAAGATAATTACTATTTTATTTTATCATCTTTTTTTTTATATTCTATATATACACAAAAGGGATAATTTTATTTATTTGTTTTAAAATTTATTTTTGAACTTTAAAAAAAAAATTTTTAAAAAAAAAAATTCAAAAAAATTAATTTTTTTTAAAATTTTTTTTTTTTTTTTTTTTTTTAAATTAATATATGCCAAAGATATATAAAGTTATATATATAATTATAAGTTTAAATAACACTGTTTAAATTTTATAAAATCCATATACCACACATATATAATACTTTCTTCAATCATATATTAATATATATCTAGAAAATCAAAATGATGATCAAATTTAACAAATCGTTAACTTTATTAATTATTTTAATTATTGGTTTAGTTTGTTTAGTTTCACCAGCATTCTCACAACAAAAACAAGCAGGTAGCACTACTACAACTAGATCAGCTGAAGATACTAAACTTTTAAAAGAATTTAGAGATTTAGCTGTTAAGGAAGGTGGTATTATTCAATTAAAAACATTAACTCAAACTAAAAAATTCTTACAAGCAAAAAATAGACCATATGAAGTTTTAGCATTATTTACATCATCCAATCCAAAATATGGTTGCGCAGGTTGTCTGTAAGTATCGATCATATTTCAAAAAAAAAAAAAAAAAAAAAAAAAAAACGCAATATTAATTATATTTCAATTTAACATACAGTCAAATAAAGAATAGCGTTTTAAATTATGGAGCATCTTATATCCAATATTTAGAATCACCACAATTTTTAGAAAAACCAATATTTGTTGTTATTTTAGAAGTCGATTCAACTCTTGAATTCTTCCAACATGTCGGTTTTAATACAATCCCACATTTAGTTTTCATTCCAAGTGGTTCAAAACCAATTCAAACCAAAGGTTTTACATTCACTAAAGTCGACCAAGCAACACCAGCCCAAATTTCAAATTTCATTTTATCTCATTCAAAGATTAATGTAATTTCATTCGATTATAATTATTATTATTAGAAAAAAAAATTTTAAATTTATTAATTATTTTTATTATTATTATTAATACAGATCGAACCAGTTAGAACTCTTTATGAAAAATATTCACAACAATTTTTCGGCACTATTATTTTTATTGCTTCACTTAGATTCATAATCACTGCATACAAAAAGAGAAATAACCCAATGTTTTGGTATTTCTTAACTATTGTAAGTTTCTCAACATTATCTATTCTTAAAACCCAAGTATAAAAATTCTAATCTTCTATTATCATTTTTCATAGTTATTATTTTCAGCTGTTATTATGGGTATCTTTTATGATTTCATTCACAAACCAGCCCTTTATGACTATGACCACCGTAATCAAAAATATAACTATTTCTCAAGAGGTTCAAGAAGTCAAACTGTTTCAGAAGGTTTCATTATGGGCGTTTCAAGTATGGTTAATAATAATTATAGTTTTTAAAAAACCCCAATCTATCAATACGATTACTAATTATTTTTATTAAAATACTACTATTATAGCTTTAGCAATTACACTTGTATTTATATATATCTCTGATATTTTACCAAATTATTCAAGATTTGGAACCAAAGTTAAGAATGTTCTCTTTTTCCTTGGTATGGGTGCCATTATATCATTCCTTTATTTCCAATCAATCGCTTTCTCAATGAAATATTACAGACCATTATTCTTTATTCCATCATTCGAATTTTAAATTCAAAAACATAAACGCATCCCAAAATAAATCTATAAAACGACAACACTTTATATAAAAAATATAAATTAAATAAATGTGAATCACATAATTAAATTATTTAATTATTTAAAAAAAAAGAAAAAAAGAAAAAAAGAAAAAAAGAAAAATAGTATTATTCAACACACAAACGAAAAAAGATTTAGTATTTTTCTAAATTTTAAAAAAAGTATGTGGGTGTGTTTATAAATATTTTAATATAAAATATTAAATACTAAATAATAATACATATTATTTATTAAATATAAATATTCAAAAGAAAAACTATTTAAATAAAAGAACAATTTAACTTTGGGTAAAAAAAAAAAAAAAGATATTAAAAAAAATGAAAAAAATAAAATTAATTTTTTTAATTTTTTTAGTTTTAATAAATTTTTTTTTTCTGTGCGATAGTAATAAAATAATGACTATCGATAATAGCATTTATTTAGTTAATGAAAATAACAATAACAATAGCATTGATGCATATTATAATTTTACAAATAAATTGTATAACAGAAATCCAGATGTTATAATCAAAATAGAGTCCATTGAACAATTAAAAGATGCAGTTAAATATGCAAAGAGTTTAAATAAGAGGGTATCAATAAGATCGGGTGGGCATTCATGTTGTGCATTTTCTATATTGAGTGATACTGTTAATTTGGATATGAGTGGTTTAAAAAGCATTAAAGTAAATGTAGATGATAAGACAGTGGTTGCACAATCAGGTGTTTTAATGCTAGAATACTATACAGAGATAACAAAGCATGGATTGGCATCACCTGGAGGAACATGTCCCTCTGTGGGTTTGGGTGGTTTGGGCTTAGCAGGAGGAACTAATTATTTGTCACCAATGTATGGTTATTTAATTGATAATGTAATAGAGTTTACCGTATTACTAGAAAATGGCGATATAGTTAAAGCAAATAAAGATAACCAATACAGTGATTTATATTGGGCACTAGCTGGAAGTGGCCATGGTGGATTTGGCATAGTTGTAGATTTCAAAATTAAGCTGTATCCAATAGAGCCCTATTACTACGAAAATGCAATAACCTATGCACTCAAAGATACCAATAGGTTATTTGAAATTATAAATACATACATGGAAAGCTTGGAAAAATGTAAACTAAACAGAATAGGGGTTAGTATAGATACTAGATTTAACAACGTCGACGATAAAGTGAACTGTACATTAATATACTTTTACAACGGTGCCGTAGACCAAGGAGAACTAGAGTTTAAAAAGTTTTATAACCTTTTTAAAATCGGTGGTTTAGATGTCCAAGTTGAAGAATTTGACGGCTCAAAGATAAAGAAATCAATTTTAGATATAATTAAATCAGTTCCTCTTGACAATGGTACATTTAGACAGTATTCAAAATGCAGGTTCATAGCAAATCTAAATAAAGACATATCAAAAACATATAAAGAAATTATAGATCTTGGTTTAGAAACTAAAAATAAACAACTAATCGACTCTAGTGACCAGTTTGAAATATCTGCGTCTATATACTACCAAGGTGGTAAACAAAGTCAATATGATCCAAATATTAACAATTCTTTTATTCACCGAGGTGATGATTACAATTGGACAGTAGTTATTATTTGTAAATATAACAATGAGGCGAATGACGTCCCATTTTTAAAATATAAAGGTGAAATCAATAAAAGAATGCCTATTTTCCACAACCAAATTTATCAAAACTATCCAGATGACGACATAACCAATTGGCAAGAAGCCTACTATGGCTATAACTATCCAAAACTTCAACAAATTAAATTAAAATATGATCCAAACAATTATTTTAAATTTCCACAATCAATAGAATTACCAAATAATAGTAATAATAATAATAACGATAGTAATAATTTTAAACATTTAATAAAATTTTAAAAGCAATATTTAGTTTATTTTATTTATTTATTTATTTATTTTTTTATTTATTTATTTATTTTAAATATAAAACATATATGTTTTTTTATTAAAATAGAATTTTTTTTATATAAACTGTTTATTTTATATTTATAATTATGGAAAGATAATGACGTTATATTAAATCTTGAATGTATCAAAATCTATAAATAAATTTTATTATATGTAAATGGGTGGTTGTAAACATATGTACGTTTTAAATGTGTGTGCATGTGTGTGTGTTTTTATTATTTTAGTATGAGTGGGTAAATATTCATAATCTTTTTTTTTTTTATTTTTTTTTATTTTTTTTTTTATTTTTTTTTTTGAATCTCACCCTACTGGTGATATTTAAAATATTAGAATTGGTTAATATTAAAAGAAATAATTTTTTGTTTACAAAACCATACAAATTGTAATTATATTAATTTAAAATATTAAAAAAAAAAAAAAATTATTTCAAACAAAAAAAAAAAAATATAATTTTTGATTAAACAAAATTTATAACCTCAAAAAAAAAAATACAAGTAAAATAATGATAGAAATAGAAAATGAAATAAATAATATTCCCAGCAACAGTAACAATAATAATAATAATAATAATATACATAATTTATTTTTAAATAGTAACAATAATAATAATATTAATAATAATAATAAAAAATTAAATATAGTTTTAAATAATGAAAAAAATAATAATTATTATATTTTTATAAACCCATTATTTAAAAAGACACCAGTATGTTATGTAAAAATAGAATCAGTTGATAATTTAAAAGAAGCTTTAAAATATGCAAAGAGTTTGAATAAGAGGGTTTCAATTAGATCAGGAGGGCACTCATGCTGTGTTTTTTCAATATTAAATGGAACTGTTAATTTAGATATGAGTGGCCTATCAAAGATTCAAGTAAATGTAGAGGAGAAAACAGTTACAGCTCAATCTGGGGCAACAATGCTCGAATATTACAAAGAAACTACAAAATATGGACTTGCTTCTCCCGGTGGCTCCTGTCCATCTGTCTGCTTGGGTGGTTTAGCTTTAGGTGGTGGCAGTAATATGCTCTCAATTACACATGGCTATATGTTAGATAATATTATAGAAATTACTATTTTACTTGAGAATGGTGAAGTGGTCAGAGCAAATAAAGACAATCAATATTGTGATTTATTTTGGGCCTTAAGGGGTAGTGGTCACACAAATTATGGTATAGTAATCGATTATAAAGTAAAATTACATGCTATTGAACCTTTCTTTTATCACAATACAATTGATTTACCATTTGACCTTATAATTGAAAACAATACAATAATTAATGACTATTCAAAATCAATGGATAAAAGGGTTTACCTAGGAATAGAAAACAGAATAACTGCCAAAACCAAAAAGCTCACATCAATAGTAATTTTCTTTTTCAATGGGCCAGTTGTAGATGGGGAAAAAGAGTTTAGAAAATTAGTATCATTACTCAAGCAACCAAAGGTTATCGAAATAGATGGAGAAAAGGTTAAAAAAACATTTGTACAAATTATAGAAAGAGTTCCTTATGCAAACAAACCAAGAAGATCATACACTAAATCAAGATTTATGAGTGAAATTAATAAAGAATCATCTGTTGCTATTAAAAACATTATGGAAAAGGTACCGCAATTATTAAATGAAATGGTTATAAACGACAACATTGTAAATTTTAGTGCAAATGTTTATTATCATGGTGGTGTTCAAAACAGTATCTCAAAAGATGAATGTGCATTTATACATCGTGGATATGGGAGTTTATGGTCAATAAACTTTATTTGCTATTATTTAAAAGAAGAAAACGATAAATTGTTCTCAACCTGGAAAAACTTTTTATTTCAATATTTAGACAAAAGTTTTGGTACACAAATCTATCAAAACTATCCAGATGATGAAGTAAGCAATTGGCAAGAAAGATACTATGGTCAACACTATTCAAAACTTCAACAAATTAAATTAAAGTATGACCCAAATAATTATTTTAAATATCAACAATCAATAGAATTACCAAATAAAGATATTAAAAAATAATCAAAATAATTTATTTATAAAACACTTTCATATTTTAATCATTTAAAAAAAACTGTGTGATTGCCCACATTGTTTTTAAAAATAAAATGTTAAAAAAATATAATTAAAAAAATAAAACCTCTTTATTATAAGAATTAACCTTTATTAATATCTATTTTTTTATATTTTTCCCAACCTGGTTTCATTTTATCATGATATTTTTTTTTTATCTCATATTCCAATATCTATTTTTTAATTTTTATTTTTTTTTATTTTTTTATTTTTTAATTTTTTTTTTTTAATTTAATTTCAATTAAAAAAAAAATAGAAATTTTTTTTTTTTTTTTTATTAATTATATACACTATAAAAATGTTAAATAAAAAACTAACATTATCAATTATTTTATTTATTTTTTCTTTTATAAATTATTCATTGTCAGCATCATCGAGCGATGCCACACCAATAAGAAATATTGTTATATGGCATGGTTTAGGAGACTCTTGTTGTTTTCCATTTAGTATGGGTAAAATAAAAGACATTATTCAAAACCAATACCCAGGTGTTTATGTCAAAAGTATTGAAATTGGATCCAGTATTGATGAAGATGTTTACAACTCATGGTTCAAAAACGTCAATGAGCAAATCGATATGGCTTGCGAAATGATCAAGGCCGATACCAACTTAACAAATGGATTTAATGCTGTTGGATTCAGTCAAGGTAGTCTCTTTTTAAGAGCATTTGTAGAGAGATGTAATGATCCACCAGTACATAATTTAATTAGTATTGGTGGGCCACAAAACGGTGTTTTTGGTGCCCCAAGATGTAAGTGATATATAATCAATAGATTGAAATCAATGATTGCAATTTCATTAATATTTTTTTTATTTGTTTAGGTGCAACAACAAATGGTACTTTTTGTAATGTAGCTAGAAATCTTTTAGAACTTGGTGCCTATGATGAATATGTACAAAATAACTTGGTACCTGCAGAATACTGGCAAGATCCATTACAATACTCAAAGTTTTTGGAAAAATCTATATTTTTAGCAGATATCAATAATATGAAAGATGTAAAAAATCAAACCTATAAAGATAATCTTTTGTCATTAAATAAATTTGCATTAACATTATTCCTCAATGACACCATTGTAATTCCAAGAGAAAGTGAACATTTCGGGTGGTATGAAGAAGGTCAAGCAAAGAATATTATACCAATGGAAAAAACCCAACTTTACCAAGAAGATTGGATTGGCATTCAACAACTAGACAACGAAGGTAAATTAATATTTTTGGAATCACCAGGAAATCATTTACAATTCACCGAGCAATGGTTTATCGAAAATATTATACCATTATTAAATGAATAAATGGATATAATATAAAAATAAAAAGTTTAATATTTAAACTTTTTTTTTTTTTTTAAATAAACCTATAATTTCTTAAAAACTCTTTTTTTTTTTTTATATTTTTTTTATCTTTTTTTATTTTATATTTTTTTTTTACAAAAATTTTTAATTATATAACTATATTAGTTTAAAATATAATTATTATATTGTTGATATTATTATTATTTGATTGTTATTAATTTAGAATTGGGTATCTGGTTGTTTGTTTGGGAATGAACAACCGTTTTGTCTGATGATTTCCCAAGCACCATAGTGACCAGCGTTAACTGAAGTTTCGATATCTTTACCTTGTGAATAAGCAGCTAAGAAACCACCACAGAATGAATCACCAGCAGCGTTTAAATCAACGATTTCTTCTGAAGCAACTTTAACTGGTTTGAATTGAGATAATTTACCATCTTGGAAAACAATGGTTGATTCTGGACCTTGAGTGAAAATGACGGTACGTGAACGTTTGGTGTTAACTTTTTCCCAAGCAGCGAGTTTTTCAGCAATAACAGCGATATCTTCACCCCAGTTCATCTTACGACCGAGAACGACGGCTTCATTTTCGTTGGCGAAAACAATATCAACGTATGGAAGGAGGGCTGAAACTCTTTCAAAGAAGAATGGAACTTCAATTAAGAATGGAGCAGCTAAACCATAAAGGAAAGTTTTGTTGTTATCAGCGGCGTGTTTGGCTAACATTTGAGCACTATCTGGTGAGACAGTTAAGAAATAACCGGCCATATAGAAATATTCAACTGATTTGATGATTGATTGCATTTCTTCAGTTTCTAAGTGAGCAATTTTGAATTCGTTGGCAGCACCTAAATTAGTACACATTGATCTTTCTTTTGAGTTGATGAGAACAGCACAAGCACCAGTTGGTTTTTCAGCATTAACTAAATATTTAGTAACGACACCATTGGCTTCAGTGTTGCTCTTTAAAATTTGGGCGTTTTCATCATTACCAACACAACCTGAATAAACAACAGTTTGTTTGTCTTTTAACATCCACTAGAATAATTATAAAAAATTAATATTTAATTTATTTAATATAAAAAAAATAAAATAATAATTATACATACTTGAGCAACACGGGCAGTATTTTGAGCAGCACCACCTGGGATGTATTCAACTTTGTTGTTTTCAACTAATTCTTTGTAGCTATTTAAAATAATTTAATTTAATTTATTGGATTTTTGTAAATTTGAATTTTGAAATTATTCGTTAAAAAATAAAATTTTAAAAATATTTTTAGAAAAAAAAAAAAAAAAGTTAGAAATTTAATTTATTTATTTTAATTAATTATTATATTGATTGTTATTGATTATTTTTGATTGTTTTTGATTATTATTGATGATTATATTGATTTATTTTACAATTTTATTATTTTATTTTGTTGTGTGCACAATCATTATAAAACATACAGTGGTAAATGTTTATCTTCAGCTAAAATAGCATTGTTGAGGGTTAACTCATATTTGTTGAGGAGTTCCATATCGACATGGGATGAAATATCGAGTAATGGGTTACCAATGACAAAGATTTTTGGTGATGACATTTTGAATATTGTTGTTGTATATACTAAATGGTTAGCTAAAAAACTAAAATGAAACGAAAAAAAAATATTTTTTAAAAAAAAAAAAAATTTCAAAAAAAAAAAAAAAATATTTAAAAAAAATTAAATAAATAATTAAAAAAAAAAAGATTTTCTTTTTGAAAAAAAGACGAAGAAAGATTTTTTTCTCGCTGACTCAGTAATTTTTAATTAAATATTAATTATTTGTATATTGTTGTATTATTTGTCTTGAAATCTTTTAACCAGTGGTTTTTTATAATTATTAATAATATGTTTTAAAAATTATTTATACCCCCACCATTCCATTATTATAATTCTATTTTAAAATAAAATTTGAAAAATAACATATTTCATCTGTTAAAATTATAAAATTTAGTTTTTTTTTTAATAATAATATAAAGTTTTTTTTTTGTTTATTTTTTTTATTTTATTTTTTTTTTATCTTTTTTAATGATTTTAGATTTGAACAGAATAGGCAGGATTTCTTGAAATTAAACAATCTTTGTCATAGTCAGCACTTATTCTAGCAAAACCGTTTTCACCCCATGAACGACCAAAATTATTTTTAATAATATAATAGTTGTTATCTTGGTTATAACCAACCAAAAGTACATTATGATTGATAGCATTGTTATTGATATTGGTATTGTTACAGAAGAAAATACCACCAGAGTATCTTAAAAAGTCATCGGTAACATAAATACCGACACCAACTGGACCTTGATCACGACATTTTTCAATGATACTATCTCTACCAACATCACTGTATTCAATGTCACCACCTTGAACAACAATATTACTAGAGTTAAAGGTACATGCTGAGGCTCTATCACCAACATATGGATATGTAACAGAGTTTTGAATACCATTTTGTTGAATATAAATTAAAGCTTTGTTTAAGTCACCACTTAATCTACTACATCTAGTATAGTTTGAAACTTGATAATATGGATTTGGTACATTCTAAAAATAAAAATAAATGTTATTATATTGTATTTATTATGGGTACTAGAAAAAGGTGTATATTTACATTAATACAATCAATAACTTGTTGTTCTGATAATTCATATCTTTTTTTACTTCTCATGGCGGCTCTTGATTCATAAACACCAACAGCAGTAAATGCCCAACCTGCTGCACAATTTCCAGAGTCTTGTGGGTAACCAACAACACCTTGATCTCTCCAATCATATGAGCCTACATTATTTACACCAACAGTATAAATATGTTCACTATCTTTTACTTTTAATCTTTGATTTAAATTCAATAAAGTATTTTCGTTTGAATAGCTCATTAATGATAAACTATCGTGGAATCTTGCATTGTATGGTTTAACACCTGAAAATGAACCTACTGGAGCAAAATTACAAACAACATACCAATTATCACCACAATTATTTTTTGAACATGCTGCTTGATTTCTGTTTAATAGTAAATTTAAATCTATTAGTATTAGTTTAGAATTTTTATTTTAATATATTTGTCTACATACGTATTATTCCAAATAATATTGGTATATGGTGTACAATCATGGTCTCCATTACAGAAGGTATCATCATAATTATAATATTGTTTATTTGCTGATAATCCATCAACAACCTATAAAAAAATATAATTGTTGTAATTAGTAAAAAATACAATTAATTGGTTATTATCTAAAAAGGTTTAATATTACATCGTTTGGAGATGGTTCACTATTGAATCTTAAAAATGATTCACCATATGCTCCACTGTTTCCCTTTTGGGAGTATTGTGAAATTCTTTGACATGTTTGGGCTTGAGCAAAGGCATTTGCATATAATGTTGAATCCCATGACATTGTATTGTATGTTCCTAATATTTTTGGAGTAACAGTTGATCTAACATTATTAAAATTTCCTATTAATTTTGTTTTTTCCTTTTCTGAAAAATCTTGTGCATATGCATATCTTGTAATACATAATATTAAAATGAGAAGTAAATATAATCTCATTTTTTATTAATATTATTGCTATATATTCGATATATTTGATTTGTTTTATATAGATAGTTTTGTTTATAAATATCTAGTTTATTATTTATTGACTTTATTATTGTTATTTAAATATCTTTTTTTTATTTTTTATTTAACAAAGTTGGAGTGGTGAAAGAATAATAAAATTATTTTTTTTGTTATTAATAATAATATCACATAAACACTCTTTTTTAAAAAAATTTTCTTTTTTTTTTTTTTTTTTTTTAATTAATTTTAATATAATTTATAAAAATTGAATGTAAAAATGGTATAAAATATAAATAAAATTAAAATAAAATGATTTCAATAATTAGTAAAGTGGGGGTTTATTATTTAATTATTTTTTCTTTTTATTTTAAATTACTTTTTTATCATACTTATATTGAATTTTGTATATATCAGTATTACTCTTGAAAATATTAATATGAAAAAAAATTGTTCACACACTTCTTCCCACATTTGAAAATAAATTGAAAATAAAAATAATAATAAAATTTATTTCTCATTATGTACCACACAATGAAGTAAAAAGAAATTATATATATAACTCAAAACCCCACACTTTTACCACATCCCACCTTTTTACATAAAATTTCCAACTAAATAAAAAAAAAAAAAAAAGAATAATTTAATATATTAATAAAATTATAGGGTGAGTTTTATTTTTTCTTATTTTTTTTAAAATACATAATATTAATAACTCAACATTTTATAAAAAAAGATAAAATAATAATACAATAATAATAACATACATTAAATAACCGAATTATAATTATAGTTGTAAAATATTAAAACATAGATAGATAGATAATTATTTTATTGTATATATATATAAAATGAAAATATCAAAAATTATTTGTTCAATAGTTATTGGTATTTTATATGGAGCAACAATAAATGCACAAACAAATTTTGACAATTCAAATGCAGCTTTAGTGTATGATAGTTTTGTTAGAAATGCTGGTTATCCAGCAGGTGTGCAACAAAATTCGGCAATAACTCCACAATTTGCGTCAGCAGTAGATTCAAATACCTTAATTAATTCAAATTTACCAGCAAATACATATAGAGGTAATTTTAATAATAATAATAATAATAGAAAAAAAATTTAAAAAAAATTTATATTAATAATCTTTTATTATTTTATTTTTATTTTTATTTATTTTTTTATAAAATTTAAATAGTTGGAGTTAATCAATATTCATCATTAACACCAACACAATTTGAAAATGGACATATTTCAGGAACACAAGCAGGTTTACAACCAATAAATGGAACAGATACATATGAATATAGAGGAGATGGTGGTATCGCCGGAGGTACACTAGCAGGTATTATTGTAGGTTCTGTATTGGGTGGTTTGTTAGTTTTAGCAGGTCTTATCTCTGCATTCATGTCATGGAGAAGACATATGGAGTTAAAGAAATCTACACTCTATGCTGATTATAGAAACAACTATAAAGTTGAACCAGTTCCAGATGTTAAAGACCACGTTCCAGGCGAATACTACCGTGAATCACATCGTATAACTCTTAATGATGGTTACAACCACGAAGCCGTTAACTCTGCAAGATACAGAGAAAATCATAATTTAAGTTATGTCAACAGAGAAAACCAAGAACTTAACATTCCACGTAATGCTGGTGATACTGTTCGTACAACAACTCGTGTAACTTCACCACATACCACAACTACTGCAAACATTAGAGATAATCTAAACCACTAAACAAAAAAAAAATCCAAATGGAAACTAAAATAAAATAAAAATTAAAAAAAAAAATAAAAAAAAAAATAAAATAAAAATTTCTTTAAATATATAAAAAAAGTAATATTACTTTGATCAATTATTATAATTATTATTATCTTATTAATTTTATTTTTTTTTTTATTTTTTTTATTTTTTTCAAAAATAATTTTCAAATTTTTTTTTTTTTTTAATTTTTATGAAAATATAAATATTTTTTTTTTTTTTTTTTTTTTAATTTTAGATTGCAAATAAAAGAAAATGAGTGATACAGAAGATTTATTTGGGGATGAAGAGGAAAGAAAGATTTTAGAAGGTACATTTGTAGAGAAGGTTCCATCATCATTACCAAATAAATCAAAGGAGGAAGAAGAGGAGGAAGATGAAGATTTATTTGGTGAAAAAGAGCAAGAAAATGGTGAAGATAAAAAAGAAGATGGTAGCGATAACGAAAATAACAAAAATAAAGAAGAAGATGAAGATGAAGATTTATTTGGTGAAGATGAGGAAAAAGAACAAGATAATGAAGAGGGCAGCGATTATGAAAGATTAAAGAAAAAGAAATCAAAAAAGCATAAAAAGAAACATAGCCGTCACAGCGACGAAGAGGATGGCGATGGTGATGGCGATGATATGTCAACTGAAAAGGCCGAAATGAACGCAGGTGAACAGTTTTTTGGTGGTGAATCAGATGAAGAAGAAGAAGAGGAGTTAATTCGTGATCCAATTGAATTAATTCATATTGAAACACCAAAAGTTAGACCGGTCGAAAAGGTAAATATTTAATCATTCCCGCTAGAGCTCAAAAATAATAATATAGATTTAATATTAATAAACTTTTTTTATAATTATAGGTTATGAAAATTAAATTATCAAATATTTTAGGAATTCAACCAAAACCATTCGATCCATTAACATTTGAAGAAGATGAGTTAAATAGTGAACAAAAAAATAAAAACTTTAATAATATTGAATCAGTTATAAGATGGAGATGGGGATTGGATTCAAATGGTAGACCAGCAAAAGAAAGTAATACACGTTTTGTTACATGGCCAGATGGATCAGCTCATTTATTTATTGGTAATGAAGTATTGGAAATCAAAGAGCAAGATTTAAGAAATGAACAATTTTATGTATATAGTTCTCAAGAGGGATTTATTGAATGTGAGAGTAAAATCGACTCAAGAATCAATATTAGACCAGCCAACATTAGAAGTAAAGTTCATCAACGTCTTTCAGAAAGCGTTGCTAAGAAATCCCTGAAAGTCAGTAGAATTAAATCTATTCAAACTACATTGGATCCAGAAAAAGAAAAAGAACAAAGAGAAAAAGAACTTTTGGAGACCATTAGAGAAAATAAAAAGAAACAAGAAGAAGAAAATAAACCAAGAAAGAATAAAGCCCTTACCAGCGATTATCTCGAAGACGATGAATACGATGGTTATCGTAATGAAAAAGGTGATGACTTTATCGTGGATGATGAAGAAGGTGAAATGTCTGAAGATGGCGATTATAAACCCTCTGAAGATGAAGAATCTGGCAGTGACGAAGCTGGCAGTGATGAGGACGAATACCAAGATGAAAGCGATAGCAGTGATCGTCATCGTTCCTCAAAGAGTAAAAAAGACCAAAAAAGAAAAGATAGAGATAATAAAAAAGGTAGTAAAGGTTCATCGAGTAGCAGCAGAGCTCAACAAGAAATTTTTGGTGAAGATGAAGACGATGAAGAGTTTATAAGTGTTTCTAAAAAAGTAAAAAGAAAGGTTTTAGATGATGATGACGAATAGATAAATTATAAATTCACATCACATCAATAAAAAAAAAAATAAAAAAAAAAATAAAAAACAAATAAATAACAATTAAAAAAATATGTATGAAATCAGCGTCCTATGGCACCGTGGAGATGCTTTTATTTCTTTTTAATTTTCATTTTCTTTATTGTAAATTATATTCTAAATCCCTACTTCTAATTGTCCTGACTATGGCTCTCTTTTCAAAAACAAATAATTGTAAATTTATTTTGATTATTAGTTTTATATAATAATAAAAAATAAACTCTTTATAATTTATTAAAAGTTATCAAATAATTATAAGTTTAAAAAACCCGTATTACTTTAATTTTAAAATTTTTTTTTTAAAATTAAATTATCATAAAAGATATTTTATTATAATAATAAAACCAAACAAAAAAATAAAAAATTAAAAAAAACAGTAATATTATATTTTATATATAAAATTCTTTATTTAATTTTTTTTTTTTATCTTTATATAAAAAAAACTATTTACAGGGGTGAATATATACAATTTATATATATTTACAAGGGTGAATATATATAATTTATATATATTATTTTTTATAATAATTATTATTGAATATTGGGGTATTTTTTAATTTAATTTAAATTATATAAATATATGATTATGATGACTACTATTTACAAACTTGATGAGGAAACTCTACTAACTAACTTTCTTACAATTTCATTCATTTTTAGATGAACTTGAAGTGCCTATTTAAAAATAGTTTAAAGTTAGATATATTTTTTTTTTTTTTTAAATTGTGAATAAAAGATAATATATTTACCTCGTAAGACTTGAAATAATGTTTAGAGCCATCTCTTAAAATTATAATCCAATCAGACCAATTGTGGTCCAATGAAAACTCTTTGATATCAACGAAACCCCAATGGCAAGTTAGTTGGTCTTTATCATACAAATAAACTCCATCTTCGTTAATTTTGATGGTTCTTTCTATATATTTAACCTCCGGGGATGCCCCTCTACATGAGCCTTCATCTGTTATTTGATACTTGGGTTTTAAAAAAAAATAATTGGTAAGAAAAAATAAAATTAAAAAAAAAAGAAATTAAATAAAATTGGTGGAAAGAGGGAAAAGTTTTTATAAAAAATTAATAATTACCTGAATCGTGTAAATTTCTTCTATTATTTTATTATCTTCACATTTTTCATTATTTATCCCAATATCATTTTCGGTGGTATTTATAGTCCCCTTGTTACTCTTTGATTTACTCTTTTTAAAAATCGATACGAACGGTTTGGCAATTGACAATGTCATATTAAATAATTTGTTTATTTGTTATTTATTATAATATAATTTGTTTTTATTTTTAAAAAAAAAAAAAAAAAAGTAATAATATCTTTAACTATTATTCTTTATAAAAATAAAAAATTATTTATCTGAGTTTATTCTATTATTAATTGAAAATATTATTATTTATTGGACAGAGAATAGGAAAAAAAAAAATTAATATATTTTTGAGTATGACAACAGATTAGGTTTGTAAATGAGGTATTCTACAATAAAAATATTGAAATACACAAAATAACAATAAAAAAAATTTTAAAAAATAAAAATTAAAATTAATTTATAAAAAATAAAAAATTAATTATTTAAAAAAAATGTGTATTTACTCTAGAGAAAAATTAAAAAAATTAAAAAAAATAAAATTATAAAATATCTAAAATAATTGTTTTTTTCTTTTTTGGAATTATTATTAATATTAGTAATAAAATTAAAATATTTTACAAAATTTATAAAAATAAAAATAAAAAAAAAAACTAATATTATTATTTATAAACTATTTTATTATTTATTTTATTTTTTTAAATTTTTTATATTATTATTTTTTTTTTTTTGTTATAGCAACACCCAATTTTTATTTTTTATACCAAATTTTAAATTAAACAAAAACCAAAAACAAAAAAAAATTATTTGGGGAAAATAGAAAAACAAAATTAATTTATAAAAAA
>NW_003519696.1:25475-33776 GCF_000190715.1 Dictyostelium purpureum | reverse complement strand
TGTTGTTAATTTATAATATAGTTATTTTAGTTGTCTTGGAATTTAAATCATAATTTTTTAATTTTAAAAATAATGAATTATAAAATAATTAAAAAAAAAGTAATAAATAAAACATTTTAAAAAATTAACCAAAGTACAACACCAAATGAATATAAAATTAACTCTATTTCTTATTTAACATCTCGCATTAAAATTTTTATTTTTCAACCACACCACCCATAAGAATTGAAATTTTCTAGTAATTTTTTTTTTTTCTCTAATACTCTTCTCATTCAAATCTATCATTTTCTCTCTAACATAAAATGCATGTGCATTAAACACATTCACACTCAACCATTCACCCATTTTCTTTTATTTTTTTAAAATAATAAAAAATATTAATAAAAATAATTGATATCAAAACAAGAAAGTTGAGAATATTAACAATCCATTTCATTTTTTTAAAGTGAAAATACCCAATTATTATTATATACTCTTTTTATTTAAAACAAGAAACAAACTATTTTTTTTTATTATTTTTAAAAAAAAATGAAATTAAATAAATGAAATAAAAAAACAAAGAAAAAAAAATCACACACAATCAATAATTGGTTTAAATGATTTTAAATAAAAATAAAAATAATAATAATAATAATAATAATATCATTTTAATATTAAACCATAATACTAACAACAATTCCACTTCAACTAATTATTATATAAGATATTGATATATATATGTGTATGTTTTTAATATAAAAAAAAAAAACATTAATAAAAAATTAAAAAATTTAATAAATAAATAAATAATAAAAGAATAAAAATAATAATAATTTTAATGTTGTACAACACAGAATATTTTTTAAAAAAAAACTTTCCTTTTTTATAATTTGTAGTTGGAAAATGATATTTTTTTTTTCTTTTTTTTTGGTTATTTAAAGATTTTATTTTATTTTCTATTTTCCTTTTTAATTAAAGTTAATAAAGAACATTAAAAAATAATTCCTTTAAAAAAAATAAAATAATTTTATGTTCTAATCAAAAAAAAAATAAAAATAAAATAAAAAATAAAAAAAAATAAACACTTTTTTTAAGAATGACAATTATAAGTAAGTATTTTTTTTTGTAGATTTTTTTTTTACTAAATGTTAAATAGTTAATAATAATACTAGTAGTAAATAAAATAATTAGAATATTGCTTTATTATTATATTAAATGGTTTTCAATTATTTGTGATTTTAATTCAAAGATATTTTTAATTTATATTTATATATTTTTGATTGTATATTAAATGCATATAGATATTAATATTAGTTTTTTTATTTTTATTTTAACAGATACTATAACTCTTTTATTAAATAAAAATTCATCGATAACCAACTTTAAAAATAATAAATTTTAATAATAATATGAATATAAATAATTTAAATTGTAATATAAATATATATGGTTCAAATAAAGTATCAGTTGTTTCTGGTTATATTTATAATAATCCAAAAGTTACAGGGTCAGAGTCTGCTTTTCCTTCACATTAAAAAAAAAAATTAAAAAAATAAATTAAAAACTCCCTGCCTAGAAGTATGTTTTTGCTACCTAGTGTCCATGTAAAATATATTATATAAAAATTATAAATAAAAAACCTTTTCAAATATAAACTATTATTATTATTTTTTTTTTTTGGGAATATTTAATAATTATTGTTTCTTATAATAGATATCTGTCTTGATTTTGTTTATTTTTTTTAATATTAAACATTTTTTATTTTTTTTATTTTTTTTTTTATATATAATTATTTTAAATAATAAATTGGCTTTATCCAATAGCAGAGTTATAGTTTAATCCCATTCAGAATCAGAATCAGAATCAGAATCATCTTCAGAATCGGAAGCAGCCCATGCAATACGTCTAGCAAGGATATCAGCTACATTAAGAGCAGCAGCTTCTTCTTTTTTGCTTGTTGGTTCAGGAATTTTACGTTCTTCAGCTGGTTTGAGGGCAATACCTTGCATAATTGAAGATAAAAGATCGGAACGAGCACCAGAGGCTTTTGGTTTTTCGGCGGCGGCAGCACCACCTCCAGCACTAGCCATCATTGGTGGTGGTGGTGGAGCTGGAGCAGTTGGTGGTGGTGGTGGTGGTGGAGGAGCTGGGGCAGCAACTGGAGGTGCCATATTATGAACAGAGATACGTGGATTAGCTTGGTTTGGTAAAGATGATGGTGGTGGTGGTGGAGCATTGAAACCAGTGGATGGTGGTCTATTTGAAAATTGTGATTGAGAGTTAGAGTGTGAAATTGGTGGTGGTGGAGTGGAGTAACCAGAGGTTGGTGGTGGTGGTGGTAAATTATTTGAAGCTTGATTGCCTCCACCATGACTCATTGTTGGTGGTGGTGGTGGGGTGTGATATTGTTGATTGGTGTTACCAAATTGATTTGAGCTTGGTACGTGATGGGATTGAGCTGGTGAGGAGTGTGATTGTGCTGGACTTTCAACGTTAATTGTAATTTTTTCACCAGTAACTGGATCGTAACGTACTTTTGTAACGGATTTAACTTTTTTAACTTCGTTAGCTTCACCTTTTTCACCCTTCTTCTTGAGACGAGCTTCTCTACGTTCACGTCTTCTTTGTCTAGCTTCTTCGTGTTGCTTTTGTTGTTCAGCAATCCATTCTTCCATGAAAAATCCTGGATTGGTATATAATTTCAAACTCTTTTGGTTGTCGTCCATATATGGGTCTAATAATGAAAGATTTGGTGGTGGTTTACATTTGCTTTGGTATACATCGTTAACTGAGTTTGGAATGGAATCGTGTGTAAAGTGTTGATTGTGTTCAGTGTTTTCTGCGTGATATTCGACTCTACTACGACTGTTCATAACATCGATGGATGTATTACGGTGATAATCTTCGATTGATGGAGTTGAGTCAATTAATGGTTTAATTCTGCTGCTTAATTTCTGTATTCTTTCTGTAACTTTACAACAGTCGTCTGTAATTGATTTAAATATATTATTGGAGTGTGCTACTAACATTGTTAATTGATCGATAATACCGATGGTGGTATTACTGATAACAACATCACAAATTTGATCTTTATTTAATCCATCTAATTTTGGTGGTTGTTCGTTTAGCTTTGGTAAATATCTTGTAATTAATACCATTCTTTTTGATAATAATAATTATTTGATTTTATTATTATTATAAAATTATTGTGTAATTATAAAAAAAAAAAATAAAAAAAATATATAAAATATATAAATATAATACAATAGTAAAAAAAAAAACAAAAAGAAATTAGAATCTCTTCCTTTTTTTTTCTTTTATTTGGGGTTTATATATATAAAATAAAATATATATAATAAAATTTTGTGTGTGTGTAAAATACAAATAATATTGAAAAAAATAAAAAAGATTTTTTTTAAATTATAAAAAAAAAAATTTTAAAAAAATTAAAAAAAAAAAAAAAAAATTAATTTTTTTTTTTTTATTTTAAAATTTTTTAATTTTTTTGATTATATTCAGATCTCCAATAAAGATAATAATTCATTGTTTGGAATGAAATAATTATTCTCTCTCAGTTTTATTACCGTTAGCCCCTATCTGATTTTGTTTATATCGATTTGTTTTTGGTTTTTTATATCTTTATATTACTATTTTAATTCATCCCGACATTGCTTTTTATTCAGAAAAGATTTATAAATATTTTAAATATATCATATAAATAAATATAATATCTTTTTTATATATATACTTTTTTGTTTTACAAAGCAAATCAATCAATCGAATATTTCCAATTTAATTAATCATATATTTATTTTAAAAATTTTTTTTTTAATTTTTTTTTAATTTTTTTCAACACACGTCCTCAAATTTTTTTTTTTTTTAAAATTTTCTTTTTTTTTTTTTTTTTTTTTTTAAGATCTATTTATATTAATAAAAATTGTAAATTTATAAAATGAAATCATTATTTTTATTATTAATTTTATGTATTTCTATCCCATTATTTCAAGCATCATATGAAGATAAACCAAGTATGTAAAATTTCGATACTATAATAAAAAAAAACAAAATACTAATATTTAATTAACAGTTGAAAAGGTTGCATATGGTAGTATTGTTAAATTAGCACATATCCCAACTAATTTTAGATTACATTCACATAAAGTTAGTTATGGTAGTGGTGGCGGTGGTAGTGGTCAACAATCAGTAACTGGTTTCCCAGAAAATGATGACACTAATAGTTTATGGATTATTAAAGGCCCAAATGGTGGTCATGTTAGACAAGGGTAAATATAATAGTTATTAAGTATTTAAATAATAACAAAGATATTAATTTAGTTTATTAATTTAATCTTACAGAACTGCCGTTAAAGATGGTGATATTATTAGATTATTACACTCAAACACTAGAAAGAATTTACACAGTCATTTAGCAGTTTCACCATTAACTAAACAAAATGTATGATTTATATAGACGAAATTAATTTGTGGATAAAAAGAATAATTCAACAATGATATCATTGCATGCAATAAAATAAATAAAATATTAATACTTTTAATTTTATAAAAAATACAGGAAGTTAGTTGTTTTGGAGAAAATGGTGAAGGTGATACAGGTGATAATTGGAAAGTTGAAGTTGAAGGTGGCGGTGATTGGATGAGAGGTAAAACCGTTAGATTCCAACATGTCGATACTAAGAGTTATTTACAAGCAATGGCTTCAGCCAAATACCAAAATCCAATTCCAGGTCAAATTGAAGTTAGCGGTGGTAAAAATAAAAACGAAGATACTAAATGGAGAACTGAAGAAGGTTTGTTAACTCTTAATTTGATTTTTTATTTATTTCTAAATATAACTTTTATCTAACTCGCTTTTTTTATTTTTATTTATAGGTATCTATTTTGGCGAAAATTAAAAATATATTTAAAATATTTAAAAACAATAAAACAAATTAATTTTAAAGAAAAAAAAAGAGACAATAGGTTATATTATATTTTAGTTTTTATTTATACAAATTTTGTTTTCTTTTTTTTATATAGTTGCTTTTGTTTGGATTGTTCAAGTTTTTCTTCTAGTTCTAATTTTCTTTTTTTTTCCTCAACTTCTTCATTTTCATTTGGTTCGAATTGATCTTTTAGGTTATTTGTTATTTTCGTTATGTTGCTATCATCGAAATCGTTTGTTGTGTTAAAATCATCAAAGTTTTGTGAAGAGCTGTATGACGATAATGAATTGGGATGTATATTTGAAATGGATGATGGCAGAGATGCTAACATTGATGGGTTACTGCTATTGGTCTTATTTCTGTTTCTACTATTGTTTCCATAGTTTTTTTTAGGTGTGGAGCATACATCATAAAAAAGACTTAACTCTGAATTGGTTGATGTGGCTGATGTTGCCGAAGTTGTTTTATTAATCACTCTTGTCTTTGATGATGATAGATTACTATTACCATTATCTAAAAAGTTTTCTTCTACGGTTTCATTTAAATCCAGTTGGTTACCATTGCTGTAATCAAAACTATTTTCTTTATCATAAAAATCGTTTATATTGCTAACATTATGATTTTTATTGCTATTACTATTATCGATATTGTTATTGTTGCTGTGATTTAAAAAGTCATAATATTGGGAAAAAATTGGGTCATTAAAAAAATTAAAATTATTATCTTTGAAATCTTCCGGTTTGATAGTTTCTGAAAGTATAGGAATTGCTTGGTAAATATTTACACCTATTTTCTTACTTGTGATCGAAAGGTTCAGTCTCTTGGAGTCACCAACCAATTGAGATGCTGATAAACTACTATTATTTAAATTGCTATTGTTACTGGTTATACTTGTGTTGGTATTATTATTAATATTATTACTATTTACATATTTTAAAACTTTTTCCAATTGCTTGGTTAATAGCTGTTTTGTATTTAATAAATTTTTACATAAAAACATTGTAGGAATAATAAAATTATCTTTGATCCATTGAGAATGAACTTTCCACGAATTTGAATCTATAATCTCTTCAATTGGTTCGCATTGAAATATCCACTTAAATGAATAGAATGATATCTTTGTGAATAATGAAAATGATAATTTATAATGACTTTTAGGTATTGACAATTTATAACTTGTGTCTTTTTTATTTTCATTTATCGAGTCTCTTAAGATGTCCAATATTTTTTCGATTGGCGAATCTAAATGTTCGTTATATTCCTTTAAAGAATAGAATGTTAGTTTGTAAACTATATATACCTTATGTTTACTTTACATGTGGTACATACATCTTTATCATTTATTATGCTTTCTAAATTTGAATAATTACACCAAACCATTGTCAAGTCGGTAATAATAATTGAATATGAATCGATGGTAAAAAGAGATTTTAAAAATATAGTTGTTTCCAATCCATTGTCACTGTTTTCAATTATAAACTGTTTCCATTCTTGATCTTTTAGTTCTTTAAATATTTTATAATTGTTCATAATGTAAATTAATGAAAAAAATAAAAATAAAAATAAAATTTTAAAATTTTTTTTAAAAAATAATATTAAAGCGCCAAAATACGATTGGGGTTTCAAGAAAAATTATATTCTTTTAAAAAAAAATAATATATAATAAATAATATATATCGATATATATTATTTAACCCTGTGTGTGGTTTTTTTATATAGTTTTTAATAAATAAATTTTATTTTTAGAATTATTAATTTAATAATTTTGATATCTTTTTTTTTTATATGCTAATATATAAAAAAAAAAAAAATGGGTTTTTGTTTTTAAAAAAAAAAAAAAACATATTAAAAATGTTTTAATACTATATTCTTTTTTTTTTATATACTAGTATAATATTAATGATTATTAATTTTTAATTTGGTCAAGAGCGATTTGAGTATTTTCATCTACGATATCATTAATTAATTGAGTGTACATTTCATCTACATCGAGGAAATCATTGAGACCTGATGGAACTAAACTTGAAAGAGATGAAAGAATTGGTTTGGTAATTGGTTTGAGGACTTTGAATAAAACTGGGCAGGCGCATGATCTAATAACAAATTTAATTTGTTCATCAGTGCCAGTGTAAACATCATGTTCGTATTTTTCTCTGGTGGAGTTCTTTGATGATTCAATATCTTGTTGATCTTCTGTGACAGTCTTTTCAAAGGTGTATGTGCCATCGTAGGCCATAGCGGTGATATCTTCCTTGATAGAGTAAATAATGGATGATGGCCAAATATCGGAAAAGATTTTAGATAAGTCTCTTAATGGATCTTCTAAATCGTGGATTTGAATTCTAGCTGGGTGCATAGTCCAACAATTATTTGGATAACGACGGTATTCTGAAAATGATTCTTTTGAACCGTTGCCAGAGTAACCATTGGTTTTATCATTCCAAATTTTGAATGATTCAACAAAGCCGCTTTGAATTGGTTCTTTGGTGGTTCTAACAATTTTAGCTAAATGTGGAGCAAGATGTTGTTCGATAGATTGTTGAGCAGCACTCATAATTTGTTCCTTCATCTTATTAACAATATTACCTTGAGCTTGAGCAATTGGGTCAACTTGATTTTTAATTCTTGGTTCTACAGTTGGTCTGAGTTCTGTGACGGTTTTGTCCATTGCAGCCCAGGATGGATTGACTGCCGATGTAATAATACCATCAATAACATTCATCATTTTATTTCTTAAAAAGTTTCTAATGAACCATGGTACATTTGGAAGCTTACGTAAAGCACGACCAAGAATATCATACTCGACTTCAGTTGAAATTAAATCTGATAAAATTTGAATTTCTATTTTAAAGTTGTTTATTTAATTAGTAAAGAAAAAAAAAAAAAAAGATTATGATTTATGATTTATGATTACTTACCATTACCACCATAACTCCAATAACCATAACGACCTAAACTCCATCTAGTATTTCTTACAGCAACATGGAAAGCACCTTGATGACATGGATCTCTATTTTTAAGTCCATAAGCTCTTCTGCAACAAATTCTAAACATTTCGACCCATTCTTTAAATTCATCTTCATTTGCACATTGAATATAGTAACATCTTCTAGAGTAATGATATAATTCAATGGTGAATGGTGGAAGTTCTTTTGGTTTTGGGATTGAACTAGTATCAACACCTAATTTTTCTGCTAAATTAAAATTCTAGTTATAGCTGATTGATTTGGTCATCCTCACTCTATACCACATAATTAATTGTACCTTTTTTAGTTGTTTCCTATAAATAAAGAAGTACATAAAAATTAAATTATATTAATATAAATTCCCTTTCTTGTAATTCAACGGCTTCCGTTTTCTACGTTTGATGGGTAGACCA
>NW_003519696.1:2500-25375 GCF_000190715.1 Dictyostelium purpureum | reverse complement strand
ATTTAATTAATCATATATTTATTTTAAAAATTTTTTTTTTAATTTTTTTTTAATTTTTTTCAACACACGTCCTCAAATTTTTTTTTTTTTTAAAATTTTCTTTTTTTTTTTTTTTTTTTTTTTAAGATCTATTTATATTAATAAAAATTGTAAATTTATAAAATGAAATCATTATTTTTATTATTAATTTTATGTATTTCTATCCCATTATTTCAAGCATCATATGAAGATAAACCAAGTATGTAAAATTTCGATACTATAATAAAAAAAAACAAAATACTAATATTTAATTAACAGTTGAAAAGGTTGCATATGGTAGTATTGTTAAATTAGCACATATCCCAACTAATTTTAGATTACATTCACATAAAGTTAGTTATGGTAGTGGGGGCGGGGGTAGTGGTCAACAATCAGTAACTGGTTTCCCAGAAAATGATGACACTAATAGTTTATGGATTATTAAAGGCCCAAATGGGGGTCATGTTAGACAAGGGTAAATATAATAGTTATTAAGTATTTAAATAATAACAAAGATATTAATTTAGTTTATTAATTTAATCTTACAGAACTGCCGTTAAAGATGGTGATATTATTAGATTATTACACTCAAACACTAGAAAGAATTTACACAGTCATTTAGCAGTTTCACCATTAACTAAACAAAATGTATGATTTATATAGACGAAATTAATTTGTGGATAAAAAGAATAATTCAACAATGATATCATTGCATGCAATAAAATAAATAAAATATTAATACTTTTAATTTTATAAAAAATACAGGAAGTTAGTTGTTTTGGAGAAAATGGTGAAGGTGATACAGGTGATAATTGGAAAGTTGAAGTTGAAGGTGGCGGTGATTGGATGAGAGGTAAAACCGTTAGATTCCAACATGTCGATACTAAGAGTTATTTACAAGCAATGGCTTCAGCCAAATACCAAAATCCAATTCCAGGTCAAATTGAAGTTAGCGGTGGTAAAAATAAAAACGAAGATACTAAATGGAGAACTGAAGAAGGTTTGTTAACTCTTAATTTGATTTTTTATTTATTTCTAAATATAACTTTTATCTAACTCGCTTTTTTTATTTTTATTTATAGGTATCTATTTTGGCGAAAATTAAAAATATATTTAAAATATTTAAAAACAATAAAACAAATTAATTTTAAAGAAAAAAAAAGAGACAATAGGTTATATTATATTTTAGTTTTTATTTATACAAATTTTGTTTTCTTTTTTTTATATAGTTGCTTTTGTTTGGATTGTTCAAGTTTTTCTTCTAGTTCTAATTTTCTTTTTTTTTCCTCAACTTCTTCATTTTCATTTGGTTCGAATTGATCTTTTAGGTTATTTGTTATTTTCGTTATGTTGCTATCATCGAAATCGTTTGTTGTGTTAAAATCATCAAAGTTTTGTGAAGAGCTGTATGACGATAATGAATTGGGATGTATATTTGAAATGGATGATGGCAGAGATGCTAACATTGATGGGTTACTGCTATTGGTCTTATTTCTGTTTCTACTATTGTTTCCATAGTTTTTTTTAGGTGTGGAGCATACATCATAAAAAAGACTTAACTCTGAATTGGTTGATGTGGCTGATGTTGCCGAAGTTGTTTTATTAATCACTCTTGTCTTTGATGATGATAGATTACTATTACCATTATCTAAAAAGTTTTCTTCTACGGTTTCATTTAAATCCAGTTGGTTACCATTGCTGTAATCAAAACTATTTTCTTTATCATAAAAATCGTTTATATTGCTAACATTATGATTTTTATTGCTATTACTATTATCGATATTGTTATTGTTGCTGTGATTTAAAAAGTCATAATATTGGGAAAAAATTGGGTCATTAAAAAAATTAAAATTATTATCTTTGAAATCTTCCGGTTTGATAGTTTCTGAAAGTATAGGAATTGCTTGGTAAATATTTACACCTATTTTCTTACTTGTGATCGAAAGGTTCAGTCTCTTGGAGTCACCAACCAATTGAGATGCTGATAAACTACTATTATTTAAATTGCTATTGTTACTGGTTATACTTGTGTTGGTATTATTATTAATATTATTACTATTTACATATTTTAAAACTTTTTCCAATTGCTTGGTTAATAGCTGTTTTGTATTTAATAAATTTTTACATAAAAACATTGTAGGAATAATAAAATTATCTTTGATCCATTGAGAATGAACTTTCCACGAATTTGAATCTATAATCTCTTCAATTGGTTCGCATTGAAATATCCACTTAAATGAATAGAATGATATCTTTGTGAATAATGAAAATGATAATTTATAATGACTTTTAGGTATTGACAATTTATAACTTGTGTCTTTTTTATTTTCATTTATCGAGTCTCTTAAGATGTCCAATATTTTTTCGATTGGCGAATCTAAATGTTCGTTATATTCCTTTAAAGAATAGAATGTTAGTTTGTAAACTATATATACCTTATGTTTACTTTACATGTGGTACATACATCTTTATCATTTATTATGCTTTCTAAATTTGAATAATTACACCAAACCATTGTCAAGTCGGTAATAATAATTGAATATGAATCGATGGTAAAAAGAGATTTTAAAAATATAGTTGTTTCCAATCCATTGTCACTGTTTTCAATTATAAACTGTTTCCATTCTTGATCTTTTAGTTCTTTAAATATTTTATAATTGTTCATAATGTAAATTAATGAAAAAAATAAAAATAAAAATAAAATTTTAAAATTTTTTTTAAAAAATAATATTAAAGCGCCAAAATACGATTGGGGTTTTCAAAGAAAAAATTATATTCTTTTAAAAAAAAATAATATATAATAAATAATATATATCGATATATATTATTTAACACTGTGTGTGGTTTTTTTATATAGTTTTTAATAAATAAATTTTATTTTTTAGAATTATTAATTTAATAATTTTGATATCTTTTTTTTTTATATGCTAATATATAAAAAAAAAAAAAATGGGTTTTTGTTTTTAAAAAAAAAAAAAAACATATTAAAAATGTTTTAATACTATATTCTTTTTTTTTTATATACTAGTATAATATTAATGATTATTAATTTTTAATTTGGTCAAGAGCGATTTGAGTATTTTCATCTACGATATCATTAATTAATTGAGTGTACATTTCATCTACATCGAGGAAATCATTGAGACCTGATGGAACTAAACTTGAAAGAGATGAAAGAATTGGTTTGGTAATTGGTTTGAGGACTTTGAATAAAACTGGGCAGGCGCATGATCTAATAACAAATTTAATTTGTTCATCAGTGCCAGTGTAAACATCATGTTCGTATTTTTCTCTGGTGGAGTTCTTTGATGATTCAATATCTTGTTGATCTTCTGTGACAGTCTTTTCAAAGGTGTATGTGCCATCGTAGGCCATAGCGGTGATATCTTCCTTGATAGAGTAAATAATGGATGATGGCCAAATATCGGAAAAGATTTTAGATAAGTCTCTTAATGGATCTTCTAAATCGTGGATTTGAATTCTAGCTGGGTGCATAGTCCAACAATTATTTGGATAACGACGGTATTCTGAAAATGATTCTTTTGAACCGTTGCCAGAGTAACCATTGGTTTTATCATTCCAAATTTTGAATGATTCAACAAAGCCGCTTTGAATTGGTTCTTTGGTGGTTCTAACAATTTTAGCTAAATGTGGAGCAAGATGTTGTTCGATAGATTGTTGAGCAGCACTCATAATTTGTTCCTTCATCTTATTAACAATATTACCTTGAGCTTGAGCAATTGGGTCAACTTGATTTTTAATTCTTGGTTCTACAGTTGGTCTGAGTTCTGTGACGGTTTTGTCCATTGCAGCCCAGGATGGATTGACTGCCGATGTAATAATACCATCAATAACATTCATCATTTTATTTCTTAAAAAGTTTCTAATGAACCATGGTACATTTGGAAGCTTACGTAAAGCACGACCAAGAATATCATACTCGACTTCAGTTGAAATTAAATCTGATAAAATTTGAATTTCTATTTTAAAGTTGTTTATTTAATTAGTAAAGAAAAAAAAAAAAAAAGATTATGATTTATGATTTATGATTACTTACCATTACCACCATAACTCCAATAACCATAACGACCTAAACTCCATCTAGTATTTCTTACAGCAACATGGAAAGCACCTTGATGACATGGATCTCTATTTTTAAGTCCATAAGCTCTTCTGCAACAAATTCTAAACATTTCGACCCATTCTTTAAATTCATCTTCATTTGCACATTGAATATAGTAACATCTTCTAGAGTAATGATATAATTCAATGGTGAATGGTGGAAGTTCTTTTGGTTTTGGGATTGAACTAGTATCAACACCTAATTTTTCTGCTAAATTAAAAATTCTAGTTATAGCTGATTGATTTGGATCATCCTCAACTCTATAACCACATAAATTAATTGTACCTTTTTTAGTTGTTTCCTATAAATAAATATGTACATAAAAATTAAATTATATTAATATAAATTATATTTATTTTAATTATTTGGTTTTTTTTTTTTTAATTACTTACATTTTCATCAACGAAATAATCAACTGAATAATCATAACGAACAACAAAATGTCTCTTTAACCAATTCTTTCTTACGGCGCCTAATTTAATTAAACTTCCTTTAAAAATATCACTTTTGTCAAAGTCTTTCTGTGGGAGTTACATTTGAAAAAATGAAATTAATTAATAAATGACAAAATAAAAAATTGGAAAAATGAAAAATTTAAAAAAATTAAAAAAAATAAAAAAATAAAAAAAATAAAACATTGTTTAATTTAAACAATTATACATACTGGTCTCTTTTCTAAAAAATATGGTGATGGAGTTTCTCTGGCTTCTTTAGTTGCCTTTTTAACCAATTCAATAGTATAGGCTTTGATGTATTCCTTTGAAAAGGTAGCTAACATTGCTGTACATAAATCAACAATCTCTTGTCTGAGTTGAGCATCCATTTTATATTTAAATATAAAATATATAAATATATATCTGTTATATTAATAAAAACTTTGTTTATGAAGAAAAAAAAAAATGAACAAAAATAGATAAATAAATTTGGTTTCGCACACAATAAAACACAACAATACTTGAACAGAAATAAAATATTTTTTCAAGAGAAAATTTGGAATAAATATTTAAAAAAAAATAAAAAAAAATAAAAAAATCAAGGAAAAAAAAAAGAAAAAAAATTAAATATACGCCTGTACGGTTTTTAAAAAAAAGATATTTTTGTTTTATTTTTTTGATAATTTTTATGGGTATTCCTGATTTTCTCTTAAAAATAATTGGAGCTTGGCAAGATCTAAATGATTGGCAAAAATTTATATTTTTTTTATTTTTTTTATTTTTTTTTTTTATGAGCTGTAAGCTTTGATTTTTATGAGCTGAAAAAACTGATTTTTATAAGTAATTGATTTTTATGGAGGGGCTAATCCAACATGGCAAAATTAAGTGTTTGTATTTTATGTGGTTGTGGAGTATAACATTTTTTACATGCGAGGGTACACCATTTTTGAATAGTTTGATTTGCTCAATGTCATAGAATTGCAACGTGATTGATCTATTTTTTGGTATAAAGTTGTCTGGTATTGATTGGTTGAAATCTGCTAGAAAGTGGATGGTTTCTAATTTACCAGTTTTAGGAATGGTATCATTTGTTAATATGGTTTTAATATTATTTAAGCTGTTTCCTAATTTACCAAAATAAAGAGCTATTACAGATGGAGGTATGACACCTTCGGTTATTGGATGGTTATAACCATTTCTAATTTTAAGTAATTCCACATTGCAACCTAAAGAGTTTTTAAGTAGTGGAAAGGTAATGTCACAGATAAAGACCTCTCGTACAGTGCTTGGGATGGTTCCTTGGGGTATCAGGTGGTTATAGCCGCTTCTTATATAGAGTTCACCAACAGATTTAGGTATTGAGTTTGCTTTTAGGGGTTCAACTATATCCCATACTACCAAAACATTAATCCACTCTGGTATATGATCTAAAGGTAGTTTGAATCCATTATACAATGAAATCTTTTTAACGTGTCGAGGTACAATCAATTTATCATGGATATAGCTCGAGTCAAATGCCACTTCACCTATATGTTTGGGTATAGGTTCGCCATGGGATAAGTAATATTGACATAAAAATGCTATAAAATAAAAAAAAATTAATAAAGGGTACTCTTTTTTAATAAATTATATGTAAATAATAATAGTTACGATTGAAAAATTTATTTATCATTAAATGATGCTTATATACGTTATCTTTGGCCTCGTCCCGATACTCTTCTTTAGTGAGTGTAAAAACCTCTCTTGATAATATTTTAATTTGTTCAATTAGGTCCTCGTTGATTGTTAATTTGGTAGTTGTAAATGGTTCAATAAATCTGTTGTTTTTTTCTCTAATTAGACTATTTACTTTATTTTTATTATCCATTAATTTTTTCTCGTCTTTTAAAAGTGAATTTGCATCTTCTTTTAATATTTCTTCAATGGTATCACTATTTTTTTTTATTTCTTCACAAAAAAATGTATAATTATTTACATTTGCCTCTTGTTCAGTATTAATTAATGCCTCGATAGATTTCGAATTCGCTTCAAAGAACCGAGCTAACTTTTTGGACGTTTCTTGAAGAATGTAAAGATTTGAATTGCATTTCTTTACTGTTTCATCATAGCAATGGTCTAAGGATTTTTTGACAAAAGTGTCACTTTCTAAATAACCCTTTAAATGCAATTCATTTATTTTGATTTCATTTAGTTGATTGTTCTTTACTATATCTATAACACCGTAACCATTTATACAACCATGGCCCACTATACAATTTTTGCATACTAACATTCTGCATCCTAAACAAGTTAAAATTATTTTTTCATTTTTATGAATACTACAATAGGGTTCTATTGATTCATAAATAATGCTATCATTATAAATATAGTTGTCATTATTATTACTACTATTATTATCACTGGTATTACTATTTGTATGGGGTGAATTGAGTGGCTCCATAATTAAAATATATATTTAAAATAAATATTGAAATGTATATATATATAAAAAAAAAGATTGATTATTTATGAATAAAGGAAAAAAAATTATAATATAAAACAAAAAAAATATAATGTGTTTTATATTGTTTTTTTTTATTTTATAAAAAATAAAATAGAATTAAGTATTTATTTATTGAATACACACACCATTTGTTTTTTTATATGTATTTATATTATAGTAATTCGATTAAATTTAATATCAAAGAGAATGCTAGGGGTTCTGTGTGATGTGGATGTTTATCATTTCGTTTGTGTGGTGTGTTAAATTAAAAAAAAAATTTAATGTGAACCACCACATTTAAATTTAAAAAATTTAAAAATAAAAAGGTTTATTTATTCAAAAAAGGTGTTTTAACTGGGGTGGGGTTTTTATATATAGTTTGTATAATTATGTTTTTATTATTTTTAATATTAATATATGTATTTATAGATTTTTTAATAGATTATAATATTAATTTAGGTGAATGTGTGTGAAAAATTAATTTTTTTATTTATTTTTTAAAAATACATGAATTAGGGGGGGAGGAAACACTTTGATTAAATTTTTAATTTAAAATTTTTTTTTTTTTTATTTATAGTTGTATATCTATAATTAGAGAAGAAAGGAAAGATTCATCTTTACAAATATGGAGCTAAAAGAGGTTTACTTCAAATTTGGAACCAAATTAAAATATGGTGATTAAAATTTTGAAACCCTATTATTATCCATAACAATCAGATATTCAAAGAAGAACCAATTTAGTAAACATAAAACTAAAAAACATATCTGAAACATCGACAATGTGATTAAAAAAATAAATATTTTTTTTAATTTTTTTTTAATTTTTTTTTTTTTTTTTTTTTCATTAATTTCAAGAAAAATTTTTTTAATATTTTACTTTTTTTTTTTTTATTTATTTATTTTAGATAATTTATTTACATTCGGATCCACCTCTGATAAAAATAGAAAATGAAATTTTTTATTGATGATTTAGCAGTATATTTCCCATACCACTATTGTTATCCAGAACAATATCAATATATGGTATCTCTAAAGAAATCATTAGATGAAGGTGTAAGTCATTTGTTGTTAAATATATTATCATCAAAAGATTTCATTAAAAAATTTACATATATATTAATTTAAATAATTTTATTATTAATTAGGGACCATGTATATTAGAAATGCCAAGTGGCACAGGTAAAACAGTATCATTGTTAGCATTAATTTCATCATACCAACTTGTTAACCCAACAGTAAAATTATTATATTGCTCAAGAACAGTCCCAGAAATTGAGCAGGCAACAGAAGAGGCAAGAAGAGTATTAAACTATAGAAACTCACAATTGGGTGAAAAAGCACCAAAAACATTATGTATATCAATGTCATCACGTCGTAATTTATGTATACACCCAAGAGTAAGCGAAGAAAGAGAAGGTAAAATAGTAGACTCATTGTGTAGAGAATTAACCTCACCATGGAATAGAGAGAATCCAAACTCTGAAAGGTGTAAATTTTTTGAAGTAAGAATTAATATCTATTACTATTAATATTAATTTCATTATAAATACTAATTTATTTTCTATTACTCAACAATTTTAGAATTTTGAAGATAAAGGAAAAGAAATTTTATTAGAGGGTGTTTATTCATTAGAGGATTTAAAAGAATATGGTTTAAAGAATCAAATGTGCCCATACTTTTTAGATAGACATGTTTTAAATTTTGCAAATATCGTTATTTTTAGTTATCAATATTTATTAGATCCAAAAATTGCATCATTGGTTTCATCATCATTTGCCACCAATTCAATTGTAGTATTTGATGAAGCCCATAACATTGATAATGTGTGTATCAATGCTCTTAGTGTTAATTTAGATAATAAAATTTTAGATGCCTCTTTAAAAAATGTAACAAAGATTAATAAACAAATTGAAGAGTATGTATTCATAGTGATAGTACTATTTAAAAATTAAAATCTAACCAAATTTATTCATTTTTAGAATTAAAAAAGTTGATGAAAAAAGATTAAAAGAAGAATATAGCAGATTGGTGCAAGGTTTAGCAAGAAGTGGTACAAATAGAACAGAAGAAGTATCTGCAGATCCAGTATTACCAAATGATGTTATACAAGAAGCAGTTCCAGGTAATATTAGAAAAGCAGAGCATTTTATGTCATTAATCAAAAGAGTTATAGATTATTTAAAGAGTAGACTAAAATCACAAATGGTAATATCGGAATCACCAATGGCGTTTTTACAAGGTTTATATCACGCAACATCAATTACCTCAAGAACATTGAGGTTCTGTTCTGCAAGATTAAGTTCATTGCTTAGAACATTGAAAATCAACGATATCAATGCTTTTTCTGGCATTTCATTAATCGCCGATTTTGCTACTTTGGTTGGCACCTACAACAATGGTTTTCTTATTATTATCGAACCCTATTACCAACGTCAAAACAATACATACGATCAAATTTTTCAATTTTGCTGTTTGGATGCATCCATTGGAATGAAACCAATTTTCGATCGATTCCGTTCAGTCATCATTACGTCTGGTACCCTATCACCATTGGATATCTACACCAAAATGTTAAACTTTCGTCCAAAAGTAATTGAAAAACTATCAATGTCATTAAATAGAAATTGTATATGTCCATGTATTTTAACTAGAGGAAGTGATCAAATTTCAATCTCCACCAAGTTTGATGTAAGAAGTGATACAGCAGTAGTTAGAAACTATGGTTCGCTCTTAGTCGAAGTATCTGCCATTGTGCCCGATGGTATTATTTGTTTCTTCACATCCTACTCTTATATGGAACAGATTGTCAGCGTTTGGAATGAAATGGGTCTTCTCAATAATATTTTAACAAATAAATTAATTTTTGTCGAAACCTCTGACCCTGCCGAATCTGCCCTAGCTCTTCAAAACTATAAGAAAGCATGTGATAGTGGTCGTGGCGCTGTATTGCTCTCTGTTGCTCGTGGTAAAATCTCGGAAGGTATTGATTTTGATAATCAGTATGGTCGTTGTGTTATTCTCTATGGTATTCCTTACATCAACACAGAATCAAAAGTATTAAGAGCTCGTTTAGAATTTCTTAGAGATCGTTATCAAATTAGAGAAAACGAATTTTTAACATTCGATGCAATGAGAACTGCCTCTCAATGTGTAGGTAGAGTTATTCGTGGCAAGTCTGATTACGGTATTATGATCTTTGCAGATAAACGTTACAATCGTCTAGATAAACGTAATAAACTACCACAATGGATTTTACAATTTTGTCAAAATCAACATTTAAATCTTTCAACTGATATGGCAATTTCGTTATCAAAACAATTCTTAAGAGAAATGGGTCAACCTTTTACAAGAGTAAATATAAAATAGTTTAAATCAAAAATAGATAATTATACTAACATCATATTTAAATTTATTAGGAGGAACAATTGGGTAAATCATTGTGGAGTATAGAACATATTGAAATGCAACCTGCAAGCAAACCAAAAAATCATTTAAACGGTAAAAATACTCAACAGGACATTCAAAATATTACGACAACCACAACCACAATAGCAACCACCACAACATCAGCAACCATAACAACAGATGATACAGATACAGTAATGAACGAATAGAACCACCCACCACAAAATTTAAAGTTTTTTTTTTAGTTTTGATTTTTTTATTTAATTTTTTTTTTTTATTTTCAGAAAATGTCTAAATAAATCTCATTATAACATTTATAACCATCTAAATTGTTTTCTTTAATTTTTTTTTTTATTCAAACCAAACAATTAAAAAAAAAAAAAAAAAAAAAAAAAATCTATAATCAATCTAGATAATTATTTAAACCATGGTTTAATCAAAATCCATATATTATTTTTTTTTTTATTCTATATTTTTTATTTTAAAATAAAAAAAATATCCACGGATTTTCTTTTTTTTTTTTTTTTTTTAAAAAAAATTTAAAAATATCAAAATAAAATTTTTATAACAAAAAGAACAAAATACAGGATCCACTCTACCCATACGAATAAATAAATATTTTTTTTTTTTATTTATTATCTAAAGAAGTTCATTATCCTTTTATGTTATAAATATAATTATAAAAATAAAACCGGTATACTTGTATCATTTTATTATAATCATTTTTATTTTCATTTTCATTTTTTGTAACCATTTTATTTTTTATTTTAAAAAGGCACAAGAGTATCTAGATGCTTTTATAGTAGTAGTTAAAGCTAAAAAAAAAAAAAAAAAAAAAAAAAAAATTTTAATTAAATAAAATAAAATAAAAAAAATTAAAATAAAAATCTTTTGGTTTTTTTATTTTATTTTTTTTTTTTTAATTTTTTTTATAATTTTTTTAAATTTTTTTCACATAGCAAAAAAAAAAAAAAAAAAAAATTCGCATCACACTTTAGAAACAATAAATTTTGTTGATTGTGTAGTGATTTAATATTTATATAAAATAAAAAAGAAAATAATAAATAAAACAATAATTCATTTTATTTTTCATTTTTATATTATTTAAATCAGTTTAAAAATTTTTTTTTTAAAAAAAAAAAAAAATTTCGAAATCACACAAATAAATAAAAAAAAAAACACACATAACAAACAAAAAAAAAAAAATAGATATATAAAATATCCAGCAACATTGTAATATATTTAATCTTGTAGTTTTATAAATAATAATAGTAGTAGTAAATAAATAATAGTAGTAATAAAAAAATAAACAAGTAATAAATAAAAAATAGATCTTTTAAGTATTAATAATGGCTACCCAACACCAAGAGGCAAATATTACTAAAGGTGGAACATATAGAAGATTATTAGGCAGAACTAGATCTACAGTTTCAATTTTTAATGCTTTTGATAATCCAGACCAAAAGACATTAAAAACTGCACGTAAGTTTTAATTTATCTAAATGTAATTATTATTAAAAAAAAAAAAAGGTATTAACAAAATTTTTTTTTTTTTTTAAAATTTTTTTATTTAATAGAACAAAAACAATATACCATACCCTCACAAAAACCAGAAGATTATTTAAAAAAAATTAAAAGTAGAGAAACAACAGGTGAACCAGTATTTTTAGGTAATGATGGTGTTTTTTATGATATAAATTATGTTCCAGTATTTTCACATAAAATACCAGAAAAAGGAAGTCTTGATAGCAATAATAAGATAGGTGGTTCAACAGCAGCAGATGGTAGTACTTTAGAAGAAACTAATGGTATCAATGGTGAAGAGGAAGAAGAGGAAGAAACTTTACAAGAACAATTAGTACATCTTAATAATTCGATTCCACAAATTGATGAATTTGAAAACTTTTTCGATTATGAACAAGCATTTTTAGATTGGAAGTATGCAGTTGATCAAATTTTTGAACATATTCGTTTACCAGTTACCACTGGTCGTACATATTATCGTCCAAAACTATCAGATTTTCAAAAAATATATAGAGGTACTTCAACATTTGGTGATTATAGACCATCAGTTTCAAGTTTTTCAAATGAAGGGTAAATATTTTATATTTAATTATTGTATTTTATATAAACAAATACTAATATTTTTTTTTTTTTTAATATTTATTTATTTAGTGATGATGAATCAAAGAGTGATCCATTAAATAGTGAAATTGACGATGAATCACAATTAACAGATACATATAATGAATTTAATTTAATAAATAAAGAAACATTAGAGAATTCCAACGAACCATGGGACAGTTTATTAATTCCACAAGAACCACAACCAATCGATTATAATACATTTGAAGAGTATGATGAAGCATTAATGAGATGGGCATCAGTTTGTTCACAGTTACCAATTTTCTCACCTCATTCATCACAATTACGTGATTTAATTCCCATCCAATCAATTGCAGAATCACAAATGAATAATATTAGTGATATTGTTGTAGATAATCAAAAAGGTAAACAAGGTAATGATCAATCAGGACAAAACCAAAATCAAATTTGTATAAAGAGTGGTATCAATGAATTACACTTTATGGATATGTCATACCCACAATGTAATATTACAAGAGAACAAGAGCTCCGTTTAAAGCAAGAAAAAGAACAAGAAGAAAAAGAACGTATTAGAAAACAACAACGTGAGTTAAGTGATTTAATTGCTCGTAATAGCCGTGTTCTTTCCACTGCCAGTAAGCCTGCATTAATACAATGTGACGATGCAACTAAACAACTCATTCAAAATCAAGTTATCTTTGCCTTACTTCAAAAAAGAGAAAAAGCATGGAGAGACAGCAATGAAAAGACCTATGTACAACCATTTATTGCAAAGCTTCATGGTACTTTCCAATCACCATTATCAACATCCCAGCAACAATCAATATTTAATTTAAAGAATGAGGGTCTCAGAAGAACTGACCTCTCAGCAAAACTAATTCAAGAAAACTGCGATTGTCCAACAAACAAAGTCGGTGGTCAAACTGTCGAATTTAATGTACCATATTACGATGTCTATTTTGAATATTCAAAGCTAAGCGATCCAAGCTATCAACAATCCCTTTCTACCAATTTAAAAGTTTTCCATTATGGAGGCCGTCATAATCATTTATTCAGTTGGTATCATCCATTAGTTCCACCAGAAGAGCATCAAAAGCACAAAGAAGAGATTGATTTCATTATCATGTCTCAACAAAGAATCACCAAAGACAAATTGAATATTCAAAATATCTCTGATATTCTCTATGGTGATATGTATTTAGATAAATTTTCAGACCTTTTAGATAGTAGCTTTAGTGAAGACTTTGATGGTGGTAAATCCTATGCCACTGTTATCACTAGATCAATTACACCTGAAAATATTCAAGACTTATTGTCACTTTTAGAGTCTAGCAAATCACCATTGTTCCACGCAAAATTATCCCACTTGGTCATGTATTTCTTTAGTGGTAATAAGGGTTCAATGATTTTAGAAAAACTCATCACCAACAAAGATGTCAAAAACTTATCACTCTTAACATACTCCTTTGACTTTATTACCGAGGTCCCAACCGAACTTTATCCATGGTCCGAAGAAACTAATCAATTAGTTAAATTACTTTTAGGTGACTCTATTGAAGTTCTCTGGAAACTTATCTTCTGCTACTATTACCTTAATGTTATTGGAAAAGTATTGGATATTCATGTACATTTATATTATTCAAAATCTATTATCACTCAAAGTAAAGTTTCAATTACTCATAGTATCGCCACACTCTTACAACAAAACACACCAAATATTTTAGATAAAATTTTCACTGGTATCAGTCATCGTAGTAAGAGTGTTTCCTCATTCTGTCTATTTATTCTCTTACAATTAATGAGCAATCAAGAAGGTTTGGCTGTTCACAATTGTTTAAGAGCCGAAAATTCAAATTTATATGGCCGTGTTAAAAAGATATGTGATTCAAAATTAAAACATGTTCAATTTGCTGCACGTCGTCTTTTCTCTGTATTTGGTAAAGCTCCTTGGGTCGATTTCGTATATAAAGAGTATAATAAAGAACCAGAAGCTTGTCTTTCAGTTACTGATTTCATTGGAAATGATGAAAAGAGACCATCAAATCTTTTATTAGAAATGTTATTAGAACTCTTCTCCAATTCATTAGATCGTACTATCGAAGCAGCTACAGCCTCATTACCAATCACCAATACATCAATGTCATCAATGACTACACCACCATTATCACCAGTAGGTTCACCACCAATCGGTGTTTCTGGATCATCATTTGGAAGTTCTACACCAAACATTACAATTGGTATTAAAAACAAATTCTCTTTTGTCCTCGATGGTGCATTATTCCATCATCTCTTAGGTTTCGTCATAAAGAATAGCAAATCATCAACTTATCAAATGTATGTTATCACTAGTTTACTCAGCAAAATTAGCAAAACACACAATCATTTAGGTACCATTCAAGTAGTTACAACTGTTAAAAGTAGTCAAAAGAAATGGGGTCATCCAATGCTCCCACTTTCCCCAATTGATATTCGTGGTATGTGTAGTAAAATGACAGATCCAACACCTGGCCAATATTGTTATCCAATTAAAACCAATATGCTTTCATCTATTCGTCACCTCCTTAAATTTTATCCAGTTTTTGATGTTGTTAAAAAGGAAGAGGATTTCTATTCACGTCTTTTAACTTTTTGTAAAGATGGTAACAGTCAAGATTTCAATCGTGAAGCATGGTGCTTATTATACCAATTAATGAGACACCACACTGGTACTCTTGAAAGTCTTTCAAAAGAAAATATTCTTAGTGGTTTCCTTGAAACTATTGGTACTTCATCACATCCAACCGTCATTTGCCACTCTTTACATTATATCACCAAAATGTTCAATATTGCTGAATTGGAGTCAAAGAACCCCAAGCGTAGTAAACAAGATCTCAAACTCATCGAAAAAGATATCAAGGCTCTCAATGTACTCTTTAAAGATAAAACTCTTTTCATTAAAGTTCATATGATTTACAAGAAATATAAACCAGAAATGTCATCAAAAGTCGAAAAAGATAAAAAAGAAAGAGGTGATGGTAATAAATTTGGTTTGGCATTCATCGAATTGGCCAAGTTTTATAATACCCTCTATACCTCCACTTATTGTAGTAAATTATTAAAAGATACTCTTAAAAAGGATGAATACAGAGAAGGTCTTTTCGATTTATCAAATATGTTCCAATCACCACAACAACCAGGTCAACAACAAACTTTACCAAATGGTAAACCAATTAATAATTTACCACAGGTATCAACTACCCCAACTGGATCACCACAAACTCAAACCCCACAAACAAAAGGTTTATTTGGTGGTATTAATAAATTTATAAGAAGCTCTTCACCATCATTATCATCATCAAAATAATATTATAATTAATAATTATTAATAAATAATAAATAATAAATAAATAATAATAAATAATAATAATAATATAATTTTAAAAAATATTTAATGAAATATTTATTTAAAAAAGAAAAAAAAAAAAACAAATAAAAAATATATTTATTAAAAAAAAAAATAAAAAAAAAAATTATACTTTTTCAAAAAAAGTAATTAGAATCATAATACATCACTTATAATAAACATTTAAAACATAATTTCATTGTAGACAAACCTCTAAATTTAATTTAATTTAATTTTTAATTTTTTTTTAAAAATAATTTTTAATATTTTTTTTTTTTTTATTTTTTTTTAAAAATTTAAAATTATTTTCGTGCTATTTGCATATTAAAATCACAAAAAATAATTATTAATGTTGTAATATAATGAATAAACAACTATACCTAAAGTAATTATTTCACAAGTTATAATTGGATCTATAAATAAGATTCTATAAATAGATATTAATATTTTTTCTATTATTTTATTTGTTGTAGTTTATTTTCAAAATTTAAAAATACAAATAAATATAAAAATGTATTTTCAAATAATTCAAATAAAACATATATTTTAACAAATAATAATCAAAATAATAAATTTAATTTAAATAATAATAATAACAGTAGTTTTAATAATAATAGTAATAATAGTAGTTTTAATTTTAACTTTAAATTCAAAAATAATAATAATAATAATAATAATAATAATAATAATAATAATAATAATAATAATAATAATAATAATAATAATTCAAATAAATTTAATAAAAATATTATAAATTTCAATTCATTAATAATTTATACAAGTTTATTAGTTACTAATAATAATATTAATGATAATAATCATAATAACCCATACTCATTAAATAACTATACATCTGGACAACCATTACAGGATTATTCGATTGTATTATTAAACCCATATGAAGCGATTAAGGAGATATCAAACAATGACGAAGAAAAAGTTAATTTATGGGTAGTATCAAAAAGAGTGTTACAACTAGGGTTAATATTTTTACCATGTCTAGTTACTTTTCCAATATGTTTTATTCCAAGCATAAATCATTATTGGTGGGATTTATTATTAAATACAATACAATTTAGCGGTACATGTTGGATTAAATTTGGACAATGGATTAGCACAAGACCAGATTTGTTCCCAGAGTTATTATGCGACAAATTCTCTTTACTCCATAGTAATTGCCCATCGCACGACTATGCTTTTACAGAGAAATTAATAGAAAGGAATTTTGGCAAATCGGTTGATCAACTATTTTTGTATTTTGAAAAAGAACCTATGGCATCTGGATCCGTTGCTCAGGTACACAAAGCAGTTACCAGGGAAGGTAAAGTTTCTGTCGTCAAAGTATTACATCCTGATGTTAAAGATAATATAAATAGGGATTTCTTTATTATCTATTCTTTAGTGTGGGCTTTCAGTCATATTCCAGAGATGAAGTGGTTAAGTTTACCAGAGTCCGTTTTAGAGTTTGGCAAATCGATGAACAAGCAATCAGATTTAGAATTAGAGGCAAACCATTTAAATCGTTTCAATAAAAACTTCAAATATAACCCAGAGATTGTATTTCCAAAGCCAATTTACCCACTAGTTTCGAAAGAAGTTTTAGTAGAATCATACGAACCAGGTGCACCTATCATGGACTTTATAAAGAAAAATAATAAGCATAATCCAACACTAGCTAAAATGGGTTTATCAGCATATTTGAAAATGATGCTGTTTGATAACTTTGTGCATGCAGATTTACATCCAGGTAATGTTTTAGTTAGAACTCAAGATGAAGTGGAACCATCAAAAATTTTAAACAATGCTTTAAATCGAAAAACATTAAAGGCACTAAGAAAGAGACACATAGAGCATCATAGCAAACACAAACATCTATATCAAATCGACTTTAAGGAAAATATTGATCCAGCACCAAAATTAATCTTTTTAGATGTTGGTTTAGTAACTCAGTTAGGTCCACAAGATAAAGATCATTTTGTAGAGCTATTCACCGAAATTGTAAATGGTAATGGAAAACAAGGTGCAGAGCTTTTGGTTAGATATGCCAGAGAAGCAAAGTGTACTGAAGAAGAGCTATACGAATTTACAGAGCGTATGGGGTCCCTTTTTTCAAAAGTCCAAAACTCAAAATTAAGTGAAATTCATGTTGGTCTTTTCCTTAGCGAAATATTAAGTTTAGTAAGAGAGTATCATGTAAAGATTGAAAGCAATTTTGCGACATTAGTTATGGGTACTATTGTATTGGAGGGTTTAGGTAAACAATTGGATCCAAGTTTAGGGTTATTAAAAGCAGCAATTCCTTTCCTTTTAAAATCAAAAGTTTATTCATTCAGAGATACCTTAAAAAATTTATTTAAAAGAAACGATAAAGAGGATAATAATAATAATAATAATAATAATAATAATAATATTAATAAAGCCAAATAATATGTATAATAATATAATAGATGAAAAAAAAATTCTTTTATTTATGCACATAATCAAGATTTAATCTTGGTTATGTTAAAATTTTTTTTTAATATTTTACAAGTTTTTTATTTTATTTTATTTTATTTAAAACACACACCACCAATCAAGATTAATTTTTTTATTAAATTAATCATTTTTATATATATTTTAATTTATCTTTTATCTTCTTTCACTACATTTATTAAAATAGTCATAATAACAATTTGTTCTATTTATAGCGGCGGCAATGGTATTATTTAAATCGTTTTGTGATAATATTTTATTATTTGATGAATTATTATTAACAGGGGTTACATTTATTGATTTTATATTATTTGAATTTTTATTTATCAAGATTGATTCTAAAGATTCTATAAATAAAAATAAAAATTTTATTAATAATTAATATTTGATATTTTTTTTATATATTTTTACTACTTACTTAAAATTGTCATTTTTTATTTTAACTTTGAAATTTTATAAATTTAAAAATGAATGAGAAAGTGAATGAATGAATGAATGAATGAATAAATGAGTGATAATTATTAAGATTTAAATAATTTTATTTTTAATTTTAAAATATTGTTTTTTTAAAATAATTATTTTAATTACAATTAGTAAATATATATTTTATTTATATATTCAATTATTATTTAAATTGAATAATTGTTTTTTTTTGTTGGGATTAAATAGTAAAAAAAAATTAAAAAATATAATAAAAATAATAAAAAATTAATAAAATAAAAAATTTCTAATGTTTATATTTTTTTATAAAGACACTCGCCAACCAATAATATTATAATTTTTTTCTTTGTTAATTTTATAAAATTTAACAATAACAATAAAAAAACAACAACATGAAAAGATACATTTTTGAAAGTAATTATCATATTGAATGATTATCTTTTTTTGGTTCATCTACAATAGTTTTTTTTAAAAAATAATAAATTTTAATCGATAAATATGGATATTTATTTTTAAAACAATAGTTACCCCTAATAATATGATCAAAAATTAAAATTCTCTTTTTTTTTTTAAAAAAATAAGTGTTGATGTGTTAATTTTAAAACCCATATTAAATTAAAAATCTTAATCTTTTAAATAGTATTATTATTATTGTTGTTGTTTATAAAAAAAAAAAAGAGAAAGAAATTAAAAATAATTGGAAAGTGGTTAAATAAAAATTATACACTGTTTTATTTTTACATAAATATATTATATAAGTATATATGGTTTATTTATAAAAAATTAAATTAGTAAACACTACTAAAAAGAAAAAAAAAAAAATATAAATTTCAACAAACCCTTTTTTTCTATTTAAAAATTTCATTAAAATTAAAAATGTTGTTTTTAAAAAAAAAAAAGAAAAACAAAAATCATTTGTTGTTGGAAATTATAAAATATTTTTTTTTGTTTGAATAATAGTGGTAATGTGGTGATGTGTAACAATAAATAATAAAAAATCACTGGATTGAACTTATTGAATGAGGGAATTATAAAAAGATTATTATTACCTTGACAATAAAAATAAAAAATTATTAAAAAAAGTATTAAAATATATTTGTAGGTGGAGAGTTTTTTTTATAAAAAAAAAAAAAAAAAAAGTAATTACTAGTGTTATTTTAATTATCCACTTTCGTTTAAATAATTGTTTTTTTATTTTGAGAATGAAATTTTTTATTTTGTATAATATAAAGGGGATTAAGGTATGATTATCTAAAGATTATCTCATTTTTTCAAAATCTATATTTTTTCTAGTTTGAAATCATATTTTAATATTGTTGTTCTTGTTTTTATTGTTATTTGTTTTGTAATATAAAAGTGGGTGTGTATTGGAGTGTTTTATTTTGTGTGCGTGTGTGTAAGTATTGTTTTATTTTATGTTTTTAGGGAGTGGGGTGCTTTTTAGTAGCAGGTGTGTGAGTTTTTCTTTTTTTTTTCTTTTTTTTTTTTAGATTAAAGATTTAAATAATTTCTTTTCTTTTTTTTCTATATTTGTGTATGTGTGTTAATATCTGTGAAAGGGCGGGTTTAAAAAATGTATATATTAAGTTATTGTGTGTTTGTATATTCCATTATTATTTTGTGATTGTGATTAAATGATATAGATGTGATACCCTAAAAATAAAAAAATTATTTATTTTTATTTTTTAATTTTTATGTTTTTTGTGTTTTGAAGTTAAATATATTTAAATATATAGAATAATGGTTATTTTAATTTAAAAAAGATAAAATAAAAAAGAAATTCAAAAATATAGTGGTAACTGACAAAGTAAATAAAAAAAATTATCTCTTTTGAAGGTGATAATAATATGATGTAAATATGTGTGGTATAGTTATGTGTGGTGATTAAAATTATAACATCATTTGATTTAAATATTTAAAAAAACTTTTTTTATGGGTTAAAAATAAAATTTATTATTATTTTAAAATTTAAATATTTATTAATTTTTTTTTTTTTTTTTAATAACAATCTAAAATATTTTCTTTACCATTATCGCCACTATTATTATTATTATTATAAGTTTGATTATATAAGTCAATATCCTCTTCTTCTTCTAATGTAAAGTCGTTGGTTGTTGAGCAGTTTATTTCCTCTTTTTCCAAATCAATTGATTTATTTATAAATTCTACAATATTTTTATTATTATCATAATGTTGTTGTGATTGATGTTGTGATTGTTTATTATCAATATTGTTGTTTATACTATTATTATTATTATTATTATAATGGTTTAAAATCTCTTTTAATAATGATATTGATTTATTTCTTATAAGTTTATCTTCTAATTTGTTCTTTATAATATTTATTAACAATTCTATACAGTTTAATTTTAGAGTGAGTGATAAATTACCGCCACTTGATGATTCTTTTTTAAATAAAATGGTTAAAAATTCTAGCAGTTTAAACTTTACTTCCCAATAACCATTATCATCCAATAGATTTCTAACTAAATTATTTATTTTATATTTTTCGTTTTCTTTATCATTAATTATAATATTATTTAAAAATTTAAAACTATGTTCATAATTTATCCATAATATTAAGTTTTCAATTGATGATCTACAGTAGGGAAAAAAAAAGAAAGGTATTAGAATTTATAATAAATATAATTTTGCTGTAATACTTACATTCTGGGATATGAATCTTCATCACTTAAAAATAAAATTATTGAATATGGGAATTTATAATTAAATATTTTTAATGTTTCTGTGGGTAGTGATATATCGTGCTCTGAAATGTAATTGTTGTACTCTAATTCATATTCGTTCATAAAATTAACCTGTTTGATATTCTCTTGATTTCTTTTCATTAGTTCCTTAAACTCTTCATCTTCCCATTCCCAGTCCTCATTTTTAGTTGTATCATTGTTATAGTTATTGGTGAGAGTAGTTTCCAAATCTTTTGAGCTTGCCATTGAAATTGTATCATTATAAAACAAATGGTTCTTTGGTTGTTCAGTAGCTTGGTCTCTATCTTTAATTTCTTGTTCTAATAACTCTGTATAGTTGTTTAAATTAATTTGATTATTATTGCAAACATCATCGTTAATTGTTAATACTGGTTTCTCTTTTAAAATTGATTGTAGTTGTGATATTTCTTTAAAAGGTTCGTTTAAGCGGCATAGAGTTTCCCAACCAACTGGATCTACTGATATAATTCCAATCAATTCTAATGTCGTTGATCTAACATAATTATCAGAGTCTGTTAATCTCTTTATAACTAAATCTAATAAACTACTTTCAAAATATAAAAACTTTTTAATTTCTTTATCATCACTGTTTGTTAAATTTCCATATACCCTCTTTAAAAAACCTAAAGTTAAATCCCTAATATCATTATACGGACTCATCAGTAATGCGCTAATTTGGTCTAAAAACTCGGTTTTAAAGTACTAAATTTAATAAAAAAAGGGGTTAATATTAATTTTTAATTTTTATAAAAATATTATAAAATATACTTACATTAAATGTTGAGTTTATAAAACTAAATTTTAAAATAATTTTATATAATATATTAAATGATATTTTTAATATAGGTTTGCTTAATTTAATTAAGTTTTTTAAAAAGATATATAATATATCGTTACTATTATTATTGGTACTATTATGAAATTGATATGATTGTATTGGAGATGACTCTAATTTAATGCTAATCCAATCATTGATATTAAATGCTGATAAACACTCTAATGATTCTTTTAATGTCTTATTTGATAACTTTATATAATTACTTTTGATTAAACTTGATTCTACAACATATCTGATTAATCCTGTATCAAATTTAATTTTTTCATTTCTCTTTAAAATTTCCTTTATACATTGAAATAAATGAAATTGGTAAATTGATAAACTGTCATTATTACTATTACTATTTTTTTCGTTGTTATTAAGTATGATAGTATCAATTATTGGATTCAATTTATTAAATAATACCAAGGTGTTATCATTATTGGTGAAAATAAAACTGTTCTC
>NW_003519695.1:12243-33787 GCF_000190715.1 Dictyostelium purpureum | reverse complement strand
TACAGTGGTAGTATTTGTTTAGATATTTTAAAGGAACAATGGAGTCCAGCTTTAACTATACCAAAAGTTTTATTATCAATTAGTGCTTTATTATCAGACCCGAATCCAGATGATCCATTAGTTCCAGAAAGTGCACACATTTTTAAGACAGATAGAACTAGATTCGAAAGTACTGCCAGGTAAGTTTTATCATCCAAAATAAATCGACAAGATTTGCTGAATATATATACTAATTTCTTTTCTTTTTTTATTTTCCCTACAGAGAATGGACCAAAAAATATGCATCATAAAATAATCATAAATCCACATAGTTATTTGCTCTCTATCCACTCCCATATGCAAAGATAGAAGCCGCCTCCCCTATATTTTTAGAAATAGGCACCTGTTGTTCACTTTATATATTTAAAATAAATAATATTGTCTATTTTCTAACAATAAAATTTTTTATTTTTTTTTATTTTTTTATTTTTTATTTATTTAAAGTTATAATTTAGTTTAGATTATTTATTATTGTATTAAAAATGGTTTAAAAGATTAATATTCCGAGTCTTTAATAACAAAAAATTATAAAGTTAATTAGCTTATTATTTTTTTATTTACAAATTTACATTTTATTTTGTTTTATTTATATTTTATTATTGGTCTTTAAATTTAAAACCCATTTCTTTTAAGAATTCGGATGCCTCTGCTCTATGATTGGGGGGTATACCTATAAAATAAAAATGGTTAATAAAAATAACAATCAAACTTATAATATTGTATTTTATACCTTTCCAAATTTCTTGTATTGCATAGTTTGCTCCTGATCTAAAACCTCTCTTTAACCCATTAATAAATCCTTGACCAGTGATTAGATAATAAAAACCAAAAATAAAAGATAAAAATATTGTTAATGCTGTATACTGTTTCTTTTTAGTTGAATCTAATTTACTGATGGCTTTTAATAATTCACCAATTACTTGGGCTTGTTTCATTTGGAATTCAGATCTTTCTTCATTATTAATATTTATACCGCCTCCTTGATCATATCTCTTTCTTTTTTCAGGGTCTCCTAAAACCTGATATGCTAAATTAATTTGTTTAAACTTTTCTTCTGCTCCCGGGTCTTTGTTTTTATCAGGATGATATTTTAATGCAAGTTTTCTATATGATTTTTTTATTTCATCTTGAGTACAGTCCCTATTTACCTCTAATATTTTATATAAATCCATATTTTCTTTCATTTTAATTTTGTTAAATTAAAAAATAAAAATAAAAATTATTAAAAAAAAAAACATAAAAATAAAATAATTTAAAAATAAAATTAAAAAAAATATAAAAAAAAAAAAAAAAAAAAAAAGATCAAATTTTTAAGTCTACATTTATAAATCTTCTATGGATTTATTTTGGGATATGTATTAACACTAAACATCATTATTTATGTTTTAAATTCTAATTTTGTATGAAATAGTAAATAGAAAAGAAAAATTTATTTATTTATGTTAAAAGTTTGATAAACAAAAATATTTTATTTATTTTATTACAAGAATTGTATAAATTCATTTTTTAAATAATTGTTTTAAAGAATTAGCAGAATATTCTTAAACAAAAATTCGAATTTTATTTATTTTTTTTATTTTTTATTTATTTTTTAAATTTTATTTTTTTTTTCAAATTTTTTTTTAATTTAACTTTTTTTTTAATTTTTTTTTTCATATTTTTCATAAAGGAATTATTTTACAATGAGCAGAGTTTTAAGTATTGTTACAGGTGCCAATAGAGGATTTGGTTCATCAATTTGTCAAGAGTTTGTCAAATTCAGCCCAAATAAAGAACAACACCTCGATTTCATTTTATTTGCCAGATCTGCAGATTCATTAAAAAATACTAAAGAATCAATTAAAACTCTTTCAAAGGTTGCAAATGTTATTGAAGAATATGGCGTAGAAATGTCAGATATTCCACAAGTTGAAAAAACATTTAAAGATTGTTTAGATAAGGTAATTATATAAAAAGCGATTTATTTTTTAAAAAATAATTTATTAATTTTAACATATTATTTATTTATTTAGATCGAATGGAATAAATACTCAAAAATTTGTTTAGTTAATAATCATGGTACCCTTTATAATTTAGATAAAATTGACACATTTACAGATTTTCAACATATTCAAAAAAATAATGATATCAATATAACTTCATTTGTTACAATTTCATCATTGTTTTTAAGAAAGGTTAAAGCATTACCAAACTTTAAAGACCTCGAAGTAACAATGGTTAATATCACTTCATTAGCAGCAATTAAACCATTTGAATCTTGGGGTTTATATTGCTCATCAAAAGCTTTTCGTGAAATGTTTTCAAATGTTATTGCCGAAGAAAATGTAATTATACATTCAACTAGTTACAACAATTTAAATTGATACTAATATAATATAATGTTTATTTTATATTATTTTTATTTTATATTATTTTTTAGAAATCATCACCAAATTTCAAAGTTTTAAATTATAGTCCAGGTCCATTAGATACTGATATGCAAAAAGAGGTTAGAGAAACATGCTCAAGCGAAGAAACAAGACAATTCTATTTAGAATTAAAGAAAAATAACAATCTTGTCGCACCAGGAGACTCTGCAAGAGCTCTTGCTAAATTAGTTTTTACCTATGAATTCACCACAGGACAACATATTGACTATTATGATATCAAAGAAAAATAAAAGAAGTTTAAAAAAAAATTAAATTTATATTATTTAAAAAAAGTTTTTTTTTATTATTTTTTTGTTGGTATTACATTGCTTAGTTTTCTTTCTTCGTCTAAAAGTTTAAGATTTTTGATCCAACTATCTTTAATTTTTTCGTTTTCTGCTTCAAAGGTAAAGATTAATGGTTTTTTGCCTTCAGGGTCGGAGATGAATCTAAATTTAGTAGGACTACCCGGAATTTCTTTAAACTCGCTATTATCTAAATTGATTTCAGCAAAGTACTCTATTATCTTTGATCTGAATGTTTTGTGTTTACCCAAGACAATTAAATCATTAAATAGGTACACATTAAACTGGCCATTATATTTTTTACTTGAACATGTTATATCTAATATACCTTCTTTTATCCATCTTCTAGATGATTTGAATAATGAATCCTAATATAATAAAATAAACAAAGATTTGTTAATAATTGGATAAATTAATAAATATACTAGTATATTTTACTTACAGGACAACCTTTTAATTCTTTTGCAATAGTGACAACTCTATCTTTATTTTCTCTTAGTTTTTTATTATTGTTAATATAGTCATTAATTTTGTGGATGGATTGATGAGCTTCTAAAAGTTTTTGATATTCTGGACTGTTTTGATTTGTATATTTTAATATTTCTCTAAATAATAGTTCATATCTATAGTATATATAAAAAGTATTAAAGGTATTAGTTTTTTTTTTATAATTTATTTTTTTTATTATTTTTAAATAAATACCTTGGTATACGTTGAACTGGCATAATTAATAATGATCTAATATCTAAAGAGTATTTGTATTTACTTTGACAATCTTTAAAGAATTTTGGTGAGGTTTCTTCGATTTTCTTTAGCTCTTCCATTGCTAATTCATAGTTGTTTATATATGCAACATACAGTTTCATTTCTTTTGATTTTTCTATATAGAGATCACCAATCTTTTGTTCATTCTCTGGTAAACTGAATTCATATTTCAATTTAAGTAGTAAATCCTTGCTGATAACCAGAAGAGCTTCAACATTGCTAAACAAAGCATTGACATCTGATTGATTAATACTGCTCATTTCTTTGGTATTTAGTTTACTTTCTAATGGAAGCTTATAATACAAAAGTAGCTTTTCCAATGAATCTGAATAACTTTCTTCGGTTGATAAAAGCTCATTTAAACTTTTCATTCTTTTTCTTTGATTTAGTTCGGCCTCCGAAGTAATGGTTTCTTTATTTTTATCTCCTTTTATTGATAGATCATTTAATTTCTTCTCTATTGGGTATTCTTTTGATATGTTTTTGGTTTCTTTAATGCTTTCTTGTTTTTGTTGAGGTGTTTGAGAAGGTGTAGGAGTACTGTGTTTTATTTCAGCAGGTGGGTCTAGAGGTTCTAGATTTTTTCTTTGTTTTTGAAATGGTTGTTGTCCTTGGGTTGTTACTGGTTCTTGTTTTATAGAGTGGAATGAATTGGATTTAATTAGTGTTGAGCCTGAACCATTTATATTGTTTTGTGTTTGTTCAAAGTTATATTTTTGTTCTCTTTGTCTTTTTTGTTCCTCCAATTGTCTTCTTTGCTGCTCCTCTTTTTGTCTCTGAAGTTCAATTTGTTGTTGCTGTCTCTGTTGTTGTCTTTGTTGTTCAATTTGTTGCTGTCTTTGTTGCTGCTCTCTTTGTTGTTGTTCTCTTTGTTGTTGCTCTCTTTGTTGTTGCTCTCTTTGTTGCTGTTGTCTCTGGTGTTCAATTTGCTGCTGTCTCTGGTGTTCTCTTTGCTGTTGCTCTCTTTGTTGCTGTTCTCGTTGTTGTTGCTCTCTTTGTTGTTGTTCTCTTTGTTGCTGTTCTCTTTGTTGCTGCTCTCTTTGTTGCTGTTCTCTTTGTTGTTGCTCTCTCTGTTGTTGTAAAAACTTGTTGTTGCTGTTGTTGTTGCTGTTGTTGTTGGATGAATTGCTCTTGAGGGGGTTGTTGTTGCTGTTGTTGTTGGATGAATTGCTCTTGAGGGGGTGGTGGGAAAGATTGACTACGTGCTAATGGAGAGCCTCTTTGTTGCTGTTGTTGGGGTGGAGGTTTATAGTATTGTTGTTGAGGTTGAGGTGGGCCACCATATCTAATCATTGGTGAAGGTGGTTCTCTATGGTCGAAATCGTCAAAATTATATCCGTATGGGGTTTGATAACCTATAGGTGCATTATTTCTTTCAATAACTCTATATTGGCCAATTACTGGATCCCAAGTTACAGTTTCATTTGGTTGAAAAACAGGAACATAACCTGGTGGTGGTGGTACTGTCATTCTACCTTTTGGTGGATAGGTAGCTGGTATTGGGTGGGCTCTAACTAAATCATTTCCATTTACCTGCACAGGAACACCATTAACATAAGTAATTGAGGCACTTCGTGGGGGTGGTCTATGTGATAATCCTGGGAATAATCTAAGACTATAATCATCCATTACTTGCTTTAACAAAATTTATCTATAATAATTATTATTATTATTATTGGTATTTTTTTTTTAAATTGTGTAATTATTATTAAAAATTATTATTGTTTTATTATTATTTATTTAGTTGAAGTGTTTTTTTAAAATCTTCATTTTTATTTAAATTAAAATTAAATAAAATTACATTCGATATTTTAAATAAATAATTCTTTTTTTTTTTGCGGATCTAATAAATTTTTCATTTTTAAAAAATAAATATTAAAAATATAAAAAAAAAAAACAAAAATGAAATAAAAAATTAAAATTAAAATTAAATTAATTTGTTTTTAAAAATTTAATTTTAATTAATTTTAATTAATTTTAATTTTAATTTTAATTTTAATTTTAAATTGGTATTACTTTTATTATTTTTCATTAGATTGTTTTATTTTTATTTTATTTTTTGGCAAAAGTCCTTTTTTTTTCCTTTTTTCTCTTTTTCAAAAGTAATAAATAAAAAATTAAAACTTTTTTATTTTTTTCAATTTTTTTTCTTATTTCATTTTTTTTTTTAATTTTTTTTTATTTTTTAATTTTTTTTTTTTAATTTTTTTTTTTTTTGATTATTTATTTTTAATCTATTAATTTTTTATTTATTTTTTTTAATTATACTGCAAAACCATCATGGTAAGGTCTTGATGATGATTTCACAATTTTTTAACATGATTATTAACTTAAATTTTTTTAATTTATAGAATAGATTAACAACTGATCAAAAACAAAAGTGTGTGGATTTTATGAGCATCACCCAATCAAATGAAATAAAGGCAATTCAATATTTAAGAGATGCCGGTTGGAATCCAGAAAATGCCATTGACAGATATTATTCAAACCCAGCAAATATTACAGAGCCAAGATTAGATAAAAAAGCTATTGAGGCTTTATTTAAAAAATATAAAGGTAGGTATTTAAAATTTTTTTCTCAAGACATACCAAAAGAAATTCTAATTGTTAAATGTTTTATTTGTATAGATGATGAGGATTCAATTTCAGAAAATTTAGTTAATCTTATCAAGGATGTAAATATTTCAGAAGAATTTATGGAATTTGCATTCCTTTGGAAATTTAAAGCTAAACAAATGGATTCAATTTCAAAAAATGAATTTATAGATGCAATGGAAAAAACAATTAAATGTGATAGTCTCAAATCATTGGGAAATTATTTTGTTCAAGTCAAACAGCAATTATTATCACCAGAACCAAATAACCCACACTTTAAAGAATATTATCAATATATTTATGATTTAGGTAAAGCTACTAATCAAAAAAATGTTTCACTTCAAATGTGTATTGAACTCTGGACAATTGTATTAAAACCAAAATTCGCAGATATTCAAATTTGGTTTGATTTCTTAAACTCAAATCATAAATTAGCAATCTCAAAAGATACTTGGAACCTATTTTTAGATTTTATTAGAATTGCAAATGATGATATCTCAAAATATGACTCAGATGGTGCTTGGCCTGTATTAATCGATGAGTTTGTTGATTATTATAGAACACATAAAAAATAATAAATAATAAATGATAAATAATAAATAATAAATAACAAAAAGTAACAATAAGTAACAATAAATAACAATAACAATGAATAACAGTAACAATAAGTAACAATAAGTAACAATAAATAACAATAAATAACAATAAATAACAATAAATAACAATAAATAACAATAAATAACAATAAATAGCAATAGATAACAATAAATAACAATAAACAAATAATAAATAATTATATAAATAATAGACAAGAAAAACTCTAAAAAATAAAAAACTAAAAAAAAAAAAATATTTATAAAAATAAATAATAATAAATTTAAATAATTATTAATTATAATATTTTTATAGATTATAAATTAAAATAAACAAAATAAATATTTTTCAAAAGATATTTATATTAAAATTTATTTTATTATTGTTTTAATTAAATGATGCTAGTTTTTCTTCTTTTTTATCAAATAATTTGATGTGAATTGAGGAGAAGAAATCTAAACCCATATAGGTATCAGAAAATAATTTGATATAGTAATTAGTTGAAGATTGACCAAATGGGGCTTGATCAACTTTAAAGTTTGCTGTGATTGTATTTGAAATCATTTGGGGAATTCTCTTGAAACCAACCATTTGTTCTTTTTCATTAGTTAATACTAAAATCCAACCTTCATCTTTTTCTTTTGAATACATTGGGGTGTAAGCATGTCCATTGGAGAATTTCTTATTATCTCTAGTGACTCTAACTTTGATATTAAATTCTTGGCCAGAGAAAACTTTATCATTTGAAATTGTATGGTGAATTGAAATTCTTGGTAAATGCTCAAAAACATTAATAAGTTCTTTAGTTTGAGTTTCGGAGAGTAAGCCGTTGCTTAAAATGCATGATCTTAATTTATCGGATGGTACTTTGTTGGTTAATTGAGCGAGATTTTCGATTGGTTGGGTATTTTCTAAAACATTTGATGAAACAAAATCAGAGATTTCTTTATTGAAATGTGGAAGTGTCATCAATGATGAATCATAGTCCCAACGACCTTGAATTAACATTTGTAATAATCTAATGGTTAATACAGCAGTTTGAAGATAACCATTTTCAAATGCAACATCGATCATAGCTTGAAGAATACGAATACCTTGATCGAGAGCTGACTTAGTATCTGTAGTATAATCTGATATTGGTAACTGACATCTTTGGAAGTGAGCTTGTAATAGAAGATGAACCTTTGTATGTTCATTTTCATAATGAGATAATTTGATTGGGAGTTTTTCATTTAATTCTTCATTTAAGATCTCTTCGTTGTGTCTAACTGGGAACTCATTGTATTCAGCAGCATCGCAAAGAACTCTTAAGAGAGTCTTAATGTCGCTATCTCTTCTAATATTTTCAGAGAAGTTTTGAACAGTTCTATAGTTGAGATAATAGAATGAAGAAATTTTACCCATTGATAGTGGAACGATTTCATTATAGTCATTAACTTCAATACAACGTGATTGTTCGAGATCACCTAAAGTTTTATCCAAGAGATCAGAGAGGTATTGGTTAACACTTTCAACACTATTATCTTCTAGGCCATAATAGGATGGTGAAACGACCAATCTTCTGAAAAAGAATGTATTAACCAACCAGTTAATACCACCTTGTTTGTTTTGAATGGTACCTGATACAATTTCGGCATTGATGTGATCATGAAGAAATTCTTTAAGATGACTTTCTACTGGGAATGGATCATAAAGGAATTTCTTATAAAATTGTTTCTTTGGATCGTGTACCATTACAACGGCTTTACCTTCTTTATCGAATTGTGGACGACCGGCACGACCAATCATTTGAAGTACATCGGTAAGTGGGAAATCGACATAACGTTTGGTTCTACCATCAAAATATTCTGTACCCTTAATGATAACTAAGTGTGCTGGTAAATTTACACCCCAAGCCAAAGTACTAGTAGAGATAAGAATTTGAATTTTATTCTCACCAAATAATTTTTCGCAAATTGTACGATCGGAGTCGCTAAGACCAGCATGATGCATACCAATACCGAATGAAAGGGTGTGTCTAAGATGAGCATCTTTAATTTTGTCGAGATATGGTTCGATATCAAAATCTTTAGCAATCCATTGAAGTGGGTCATTATCGACAACTAAATAAGAGATTAGATCTAAAGCTGTTAAACGAGTTTGTCTACGAGATGATACGAAAATAAGAACTGGCTTTCTTGGTGAATAGGTTGAAATTGCAGCAAAAGCTGGTTTGTTCATAGTTTGCATACGTGGGCAATAGTTTTTACCTTGGAAACCCTGAATATGAACCTCGATTGGTACTGGACGACATGATGGTCTAAAGTTAAAGAGACCTACTTTATCAATACCCATCCAATCTGATAAGTCAATAGCATTGGCCATAGCAGTGGATAAACCAACGACACGGATCTTGCAGCCAGTTTGTTGAGAAATCAAGTTCATACGACTTACGATTACTTCTAAAATTGGACCACGTAATTCACCAATTAAATGGATTTCATCTATAATTAATAGGGATACGGAGGTTACATAGCTACGATTCTTCCAATTTCTACTAATACCATCCCATTTTTCTGGAGTGGTAGTAACAATATCTGCATTTTGAAGTGCAATCATATTTGGAGTGTAATCACCAGTTAATTCGACTAGTTTTTTACCCAATTTCTCTTGGAATTTAACTTTCCAATCATTCATTCTTTCACGAACCAAGGCTTTTAATGGAGCAATATAAACAACCTTCATATGTGGTTCGTCACGGAATACTTTGAACATTGCTAACTCTGCGCAAATAGTTTTACCAGAACCAGTTGGTGAACCCAAGAGAACATTATGGTTTGTATAGTAAAGAGTATGGAAAACTTGAGTTTGAATTGGATTAAAGTGGGAGAATTTAAAGAGACTTTCGAATTCTTTATTCTTCAATGCCTGTAATGGTAATGGTTGAAGATCTAAAAGCTCGGTATTAACTACACGGTTTTGTTGTGGTAAAACTAAATGACGGAATGAAATTTCTCTAACACCTTCACTGCCTAACCAACGATCAGAAATATAATGGCAAAAGAATTGACTTGGCATTGGGTTTGGGAGTGGAATAATACAGGAGAGTTGAATTGGATCATTTTGGTTGAAAACTTTTTTGCTCAACATAAAGTATTCTGAATGGAAAATATATTGACTATCGCTATCTTCAATCCAAATCCAGAATGGTTGGCTGTCACCATGAATCTTATCGTTCCATTGGAAAATAGGTATGATTTCGATATTGATACGAATAATATTTGCTGTAATGGGTTGCACTTGAATTTCAAAGTCTAATCTTGGGAATTGTGATGCAACTCTTTTAGTTGCTTTACCAATGATATGATTACCTAATACATGAGCCAACTCACTAACTTCCATATCACAAATGTCTTCTGGTGACCATTCTTTGTCTTCGATTTTCTTTAATGTGTCTGCTTGTAATATTTTCATTTGACGTAATGGTGATTCGAAATACCATTGTTGATGATCAATCATTTTGCAGAGATCTAAAATTACCTTGCTAACACCACACCAACCTCTTTTCATTGTAATTTCAAATAGACCTCTGAGAATTCTTGAACTGTTTTGAACGGTATAGTTTGAATCACTTACTAAACTAAAGCTATCGATTGATGAACGTGATAAATAACTTTGTAATAAACATTTAACCTTTGAATGACTATCAAGAACAGTAGTCTCGTAGAAACATTTTTCTTCTGCTAACTTGTCTAGCTCGGTACTTTCTTCTTCACGGAGTGTAATGTTTTCAAACTCTGAACTATTTGAAAGAATATTTAAAATTTGATCTTGATAAAGTTGGTCATGAAGCATTTCGTTAAAGGTTTCAATTGATGGATGTTTAATATAATAATGTGAAGCGATTCTACCCAATTCGGTCATTGCAAAGTTTTCAGATGCCTCGTCAAAACGAATCATTTTGCATTGTTCCAATTTTCTGGCGGATCTAATAATGATATCACGTTTGAACTCTTCTAATTGAGGATCTTTTGATCTTTGTGAATGTGGGATACCATAACCTAAAGGATTTTGAAGCATTCTTATAAAAAGATAAGTATAACTGAGCCAATTGATGGCTTCATTAACATTTGATACAGTTCCAAGTACAATTTCAGCATTAAGATGATCTTCGAGATTTGTAATAAATTTACTTTCGATTGGCATACAACTGCTCATCAACATTAAATAATGATCCAGTTTATCTTTGGATGTGATAAGGAAACCTTCACCACTAGTGTCGAATTGTGGACGACCAGCACGACCAAAAATTTGCATAACATCAGATATACCTAAATCCATGAAACCACCATTTTTTGCATCGTAAACTTGTGTACCTTTAATAATAACTGTATGAGCTGGTAAATTGACACCCCAAGCTAAAGTAGCAGTACAAACCAATACTCTGATAACACCTTCAGCAAAATATTTCTCTACAATATTTCTATCTTGTCTTAGAAGACCAGCATGATGCACTGAGATACCATATTGGAATAATGAACGAATTTCTTTACTTTTAGCTCTTTCGACTTCTTTTTTAGCGCCGTATGGTGCATCATCTGAATTGAATCTATAGTTCTTTTCACGAGCAAACTCGGTCATAATTTCGGCTGTTTTTACAGTGTCCTTTCTAGAGTGTACAAAAATCATAACCTGGTGACCTTCTTTTAACGATTTCTCTAAACGTTCATAACATAAAAGATTCATATTATTCTTCATTGCCATAATACCATGGTTATCCTTGACACCTATGAAGTTTTGAGTTAATGGAACTGGACGATATGATGAATCAAAGTAGTGTGTACCGGAGGCAGGAGCTCTAATAAATTTAGCAACATCTTTATAATTTGGTAAAGTAGCAGATAAACCGACAATACGAATCATTTCCTGAGTAGTTTCAACTTGACGAAGTGTTCTTGCGACAATACATTCCAATACTGGACCTCTTTCTTCATGAAGTAAATGAATTTCATCAATGATAATTAAACGTACCAATTTAGTTAAGGCTACATCACTACTTTTTCTAGTTATAACATCCCACTTCTCTGGAGTAGTTACAATAATTTGAGTATCTTTTAGTTCTTTTTGAGTTAGCTGCATATCACCAGTGAGTTCTTTTGATACAATACCCAAGTAAGCTAAACACTTTGAAAACTTCTCTGTCATTTCCGATGCTAAAGCTTTTAATGGTGCTATATAGATAATCTTAAAGTTGTCTTTATCTAAATAGCCATATGGATTTGTGTTGCTTTCAATTTCATGAAGAATAGTTAAAAGAGCAATATTTGTTTTACCAGCACCAGTTGGAGCAGAGATTAAAATGTTTTCATTTGATTTATAAGCAGAATCGAAAACACGCGATTGAATACGATTTAAAGTTTTAATTGGACCAAAAGCTTTTCTACTATTCTCTTTGATTTCCTCTTCGATTGATACTAGTTTTTCGTTATCGGCAAATGGTTTGGCTTGTGAATAAGGAACAACAACTTCGGTGTGAGTTTGTTTATCAGTACGAACTGTGCCCTTTGGCAATGCAATTTTACCAGAGAAGGGAACATCAATTGTAATATCTGCACCTGGGAATTCTTTTTGATTGTAGATTGTTGATGGCACAATATTGTTGTGTAAACTTGTATCTAATAATTTAATTTGCTGAGTTGGTGGCTCAACAACACCTTGCTGTTTGAAACGTTTCTTATCTTCCTTTTTCATTTGTTTATCCATATTCTTTTCGTCTTTAAATTGAATAGAGAAATGATTTAATGGACCAGCATGATTTGAAGAGATGTAACCTGATTGAGTTGATGATAAAATACTATCTATATTTTGAATAACATCTCCAACAAATTCAAAATGATCATAACCAACTAAATTAAATAAATCTTCTTCCATTGTTGTTTTCTTATTTCTGATTGCTAACATAATAGTGTTGAATAATTCTTCGCTTGGAATACCTAAAATTTCGGAGATCTCTAAACACCCATTTCTTAACCATTCTTGGGTGAATCGAGAACTTGGTTGTTGAACAGCAATACCACCATCAGCAGCTAATTTCTTTAATTTCTTTGCTTTTTTGATTTGTCCTGGTTGATGTAAGACTACCATTTCACTTAGTGGTGTATTGACTTCATCATCCCTAGTTTTAGCTTCTTCATCGACATTGTTGTTGATTTTAGTGTTAATAAAGTGGTTAATTTCATCAAACAAAGACATTTCATCTTTATCATAATGTATATCGTAAACAGCACCCCATTCCAATGATTCGTGTGAATCAATACTTTGCAATGATTCTTTTGACTGTAATATATCACTTTCAAATGGATTCTTGATTTTTAATAACTCTTGTACGGTGTCATTTAATTTGGTAAACATTTGAACTTTAAAAAATGAATGGAATATTTGTTTTAAAGATTCACATTTTGAATTCTTATCTTTGTGAGGATTTGACACGATCATAAATGTCTCATATACTGCAGATGAAATTTCATCAGATGGTATTTCGTCATCGTGGATCATATCAATTACAATTTCTTTAAACTTATTAAAAATTGCTCTATTTTCTTTTTCTTTATCTCTGTTTTGTCCTAATAAAAAATTATAAGTTTTTATTTTTTTAATTATTATTATTTATTATTGTTGTTGTTTATATGTTTAACTTTTAAAATACATACTTGGATCACTAAAATAACTCCAAGTAAGTTGACCCTTTTCTATAATTCTATCTTTTTCCTTTTTCTTTTCGTTTCTCTTTTTCATAATATCTTTATTACGCTGTAAGACTTGTTCATCAAACATTTGTGGTGGATTTGTTGATAAAACTCTAAGAGTGTTGCTCAATGATGGTTCATATTTATTTTGATTGTCAAATATCCCCATTTTATAAAACTGTTAAAAAAAAAAATAACCAATAATTATTTTTTTATTAATATGAATATGCGTTTGTGTATGTATATTATAGAATGTTATTTATCTATAAATATTTATTTATAAAACTATAATACAATTTATAATTTAATAAATAAAGAATGAAAAAATTTAATAAAAAAAATAAAAATTTTAAAATTTGGAAAAAAATAAAAAAAATAAAAAATAAAAAAAAAGTGAAAAATTCTCATAAAAAAACAAATTGGGAAAAAAAAATGAAATTATGCACCATATTTAGTTTATTTTTTTATTTTTTTATTTTTTTATAATTTGATTTTGTAAAAATTGGTTATGAACTTCTAATTATATTCATAGCCACTACCATAAGAACTATAATCACTAAAGCTATTATTACCACTATTATTACCACTATTATTACCACTATTATTACCATTATTTTTGCTATTGCTATAAAAACTACTAGAGCTGGTATTTAGTCTTTTATTAAAATCAAATGGAGGAGTTGAAGATGAGGATTTTGGAGATTGGATGCCGGCAATACTAAACGAATCATCTCTAGCAAATGGCCTTTTCTTTGGGGCAAACTCAGCACCACTATAAGAATCCTTGCTAACCGATTCATTTTTACCTATGCTACTATTTGTTTGGATTGGGCTATCATTATCTCTTGACACTGTACCACCCCCGAAATAACCATTTAAATCTCTGTTTATTCCATCTAAATCATTTTTAAGGTTATTAAGAGAACTTTTTAGATTATTATTACTATTATCACTATTATCTATATTATTTAAAATATTACCGTTATTTAAAACACTATTTAAACTATTTCTATTATTAATTTGATTGCTTTCATTAGGTCCCATATTGATATTGGAGCCATGTTCTGTATTACTATTATCACTAATATCTGGTCTATCTGTTTTGTCTGATTTGGTTTTTTTGGTTGCTTTGGTAGCTTTAGTTTCTTTTTTTTCACTAGCGTCTTTTTTAGGTCTGCCAACTCTTTTTTTAACATTTGTATCTAAATTTTCATCTGTTGCTTTTTTTTTATTAATATTGTTGTTTATTTGTGTATTGAAATTATTACTATTAGTTTGAACTTGACTATTCACAGTATTAGTTTGAGGAAATTGCATATTTTTATCATTATAAATATTATTATAATTAATATTATTATTATAATCATTATTACTTTCGTAGTATTTTAATTTAGCATTAACCGTTTTTTCGAAATTTTCAAATTTTCTAGCAATTTGGTGTGACTCTCCTATGGCTAAAAACACCAACCTCTTCATTATCGCATGATCATTTTCCATTGCCAAAAGTATTCTCCTTAACATTTTTGTAGCAGTTTCGGTTTTTCGACTCCAACTACCTACTCTATAAAATTTGATTGAAATATTGTTTTATAAATTATAAAATATTAATTTCGAATTCTTTTTAAATTTTAATTTTGCAAAATATAGATACTTACGGATAAATTTCAATATTCTGTAGTAAAACTTTTCTTAATTTTCCTGATGTATGTTGTTTAATCAAATTATTAAAAACTTCATTAAAATCTGTATAATCTTTAGGAAATTTTAAATATTCTAGATCTTCATTTATAGATTCAGTGTTTGCAGAAGATCCTTTCTCTTTTTTGGTGGTTTCTTTATTATTATTTTTTTCTTTCTCTTTTGCTTCTTCTATTTCAATTAGCTTTTTAAATACTTCATAATTTGAATTGATGTTTCCCAAACTAAAGGTTACACCATATTTTGAGAAAAAAATTGAATCATTTGAAGTTATTATTGGTGCACCATGTAAATCCGTATCAAAAACTTGGAAATTTTGCGCTTTAAAATTTCTATTGTGCATGCCATATTTAAAATATCTATTTTCTGGATGGAAGAATAAAAGGAGTAATACTAAAATATGATTGCTGTTTATTCCCCCAAATTCGGTATTTCGAAAGTTCAATTCTTGAATTGCATCACTTAATATATATGCATTTATATCCCTTTTAAAACCAATGAAATGATCTCTTCCATGGACAATCCAAATTAATCTTGATGTTTTCTTTTCCATAGCCAAATAAATTTGTAAACTTTTTTGGTCTAGATGAATTTTAAATCCATTTTTGACATCATAAACGTTTTTAATCTCCTCACATTTAAACTATATAATAAAATTTAATAATTGATTTTTTTAAAAAAAAAAAAAAAAAAAAAAAAAATTTTATTTTAAAAAAAAAATTGATCTTTTTTTTTAGGAGTGATTTAAAAATCATATATTTTGTTTATAGCCAAAAAATACATTATAACCTTTTTACCTTTATTTTTTTTTTTTATTTTCAAAAAATCAAAATAATAATTAAAATAACAATATGTTTTATTTTACTCCTATAATATAAAGGTTTATTTAATTTATTTAAAAATGTAGCTATTTTTATTTTATTAATTTGGGTGTAGTGTGCCCACCAACCATGTTGACCCGTGCTGCACAGCACACTCCACAACAACACTCTATCATAACAATAAAAACACTCAATAGTTTATTTTATTAATTTTTTTACTCAAATTCCCTATTCAAAGTAGCTCTAAAAAAACTGTGATAATTATAATAATAATAATAATAACTAGATACAATTATAATAAAGCCGCCTACCTTGTTAAAATTTAAAAACTTTCTGCAGTAATGTCATGAAAATAAAAAGAAATAATTAAACAATATTGTTATAACCACCACCTTAATAAATAAGTACACAGGAAAAGTAACTTTGCTATGCGTGTAGTACCTCAATAGTATCTAGCAGAGAGCTCTAATATCAAATAAGATGTCTAGCCCATCAAGATAATATATGCCACCGATGTTTACTTCTTGTCTGTGGAATGCTTTCTTATATGCATTGCAATTGAAGAAATATTTTTGCCACATACTAAAAAAAAAAAAAGGGCTATAAACCAAAGCAATACTATCCAAAGTTCACTCAAACCCTAATAAACCGTTATCCCTGCTTTATATTTCTATACCATTTAGAACATTTTTGAGATCCCATGGGATCTCAGAATAGATCAAAGAAATAAAAAATAAATTTAATCCTATATATTTTTTATCCCTAATTTTTTGTGTTTAAATTTTTATAAGTTTTTTTTTACTTGTATACCTTTTTTTTTTGTATTTTTTATCACATCCTGCTGCACCAACTCGATCAAATAAAAAATAAACCATATAGTTAATAAATATGTTAAATATTACTAATTTATAGCTATTCTTTGTTTATCTTATCTTTATATAGTTTTTTTGAAAAAAAAAAAAAGAGGTATTATATTAAATATATATTTATTTAATATAATACCATTTTTAAAAGTTTATAATCAATAAGAAAAAAATACAAATAAAAATATTTAAAGAGCAAAAAAAAAAAAAAAAAAACTTTTTTTTTTTAATTTTTTTTTTTTTTAATTTTTAAAGTTTTGTGGAAAAAAAAAAAGAAATAATTTTTTAGGGTGGACCAATAAATATTAAAATTATTAAAGAATTATTTACATAATTATATGATTAATCTTAATAAAAGATTTAAGTTTATTTTATTTATTTTTTTTTTGTTTTTTTTTTTATTTTTATTTTTTATTTATAGCTACCTAAAAATTTAATTATATTTTTAGATAGCCATAAATAAAAATTTGTTGATAATTATATTATATTAAATAAATTTATTTTTTTTAGTATCAAATATTTCGTACATTCTATCCATGAATCTTTGTTTATAGAAACCTGGTTTAACGGCAGAGATACCTCTTCCATCTTTTCGGGTAATGTAAACCTTTAAAAAGTGTTCTACTTGTTTGTTAAAGTTGTAGAGTTGCAACATATCGATAACACCAATAAAATAAATTTCTTTTGAGTCTGATGATTCGATACCCTTTGAATAATCGATTATACTACTACTACCACTGCCACTGCTACCATCGCCACTTGTATGATTGTTATTTATTAAGTTATTTAATTCAAATTCTTTTCTTTTTTGTTTGAAATTATCATCGTTTGGTAATACACCAATTAATAATGAATAATCCATAATATTTAAACTTTGTAAAAATGCTGCATCCTTTTCCAATTGCTTTACTATTGATTCTGGGTTAACTGACTCTTGTAATGATAATAATTTTCTATAATTTACAAAATCTAGATCTAAACCTAAACCCATTCCTTTAAAGTTTGGATCATGACCACCCCTATTAATTCTTGAACCTTTAATATCGTATCTTTCTTTTCATTTTAATGCCACTTGGTACTGAGCTAAATACATTTGACATTACTGCTAAATAAATGGTATGATCATTTGGCATTGAAACCTTATGACAACCATAAAATCTTAATAAAAATGAATTTTTATTTTTTGAAAAATGCTATATTTAAATTTTAGTTTTTAAATTAGTAAAATATATTAATATATATATATTATTTTGTTGTTTATACTTACTTCATAAAAATTGTAAATTTTTTTCTTTAATAATATTGATTCTTGTCTTGTAATGGTTTTAATTAAAAATTTATTATCTGGAGTAAAACACATAAAACTACCACTTTTACCTTCGGAGAATTTTTGATTGCTGAGATTTTCAAAGAATGAAGATGCTTCGAATGATTTTAAATAATCTGATGGTGAAATATTATTAAGAGCTCTAATTTTTGCAAAAACAACTGGGCAATAATCTTTAAATTTATGATGACCAACATGACCACCACTTTCATAAGCCTCGCTAAATAATTCTTTTTCAGTATAAACTTTAAAATCTTTAATTGATGATATTGAGTTTTGATAGGTTTGAGATTGTTGATGATAATATGTTGTTGAGCTATTATTATTACTATTGCTGTTTTTATAACCACCACTACCACTATTATTATAATTGCCACTACCATTACCATTGACACTGCCAATACTTGAATTTAAATTAATCAATCCACGTGATCCACTACTATTATTATTATCATTATTATTATTATTATTATTATTATTATTATTATTATTATTATTATTATTATTATTATTATTATTATTATTATTACTATTATTATTATTATTATTACTATTGCTACCATCTTTATTATCTTTTTCATGTGGTAAGTGTTGATAAACTATTGGAGAATTTGAGAATAATGGTTCGGTTGTAGCATGAATAATATTGTCGTTAACTGAAAGTTTTATACCACACAAAGAGCATGTTAAAATGCTTGTTCTTAAGTAACTAGCCAATTGAGCAGGATCTTGACTATCGTCTTGAAGAGATCTAATTAAAGGAGTATTTTCGGTTTCACCAATGTATTTTTGTGTGAAAGGTAAGTATTTTTTTACATTATCCAAGAAGCCTCTAAGAATTGATGGATTTGATAACCAAATAATAGCATTCACAAAACCTTGAATACTGACACCAATAGCATCTAAAAACATTAAAGCATTGGCATGATTTGGAACATCTTTATGGCCTGCAAACTGAGCAATTCTATGAGCCAATGGACCAGCCCAACAAAAAATGAAAACCATAGTATATGTAGACATACGCAAAAGCATATTCTTACGATTACGATCAGTCCAATGTCTGCTGGAAGTTGAACCCAATGCATTTCTTGTTGAGATTGCAGCTATTACTAACGATGATATAGAGATTAAAATATATGACAATAGTGGTATAAAGAATAATAAAAGAAATGGCTTGTTATTTGATTTAATCCAACATGTACCATCACCTGAAGGACCAATTACTGAAACACCTTGCGAAAACATAATTGCTGTTGTTGTTAATGAAAAACCCCAAATCCAAATATGATAGAACTTTGAATAACTTGATGTATTTTCAAAAGGTCTGCTCGTACTTATAATTAAATTTAACGATATCATACCACTCCAACCGATTGATGCTAATCCAAAAAACTGTTGGAATCCCGCTTGTAAAAAGCATGGTCCGTTTTTACCTTGAAAACTATCTGAATGTGGTAATACCGATGTGATTAAATATTTTAAACTGAACATTACATCACACACCGATAAAAAGAATATCATACGAGTTGGATGCCTTCTTAAATCTTTAATAGTAATAAAAGTAATAATAACAAATAATGCCCCAATAAATGATAATAATGCTAATGATCCTGAAACCCTGTATAATAACTAAATTTCATTAAATATATATATGTTCGATTAGTACCATTCACGATTATTACATTGCTGTTATTCTATATACTCTATTCTACTTACATGTATCTCTGGACTTTCACTGCTGCTATTATGAGCGGACGATGATGATAAAAAAAAATTAGTAAACCCTGCTTGAGAATCACTTAACAAGTAATTATGTGTTGCCATTTTTTACTAATTTTTTTCTATGATTATATCTAATTATTTTTAAAATAGATATTTTTATTTATTTCCTATGTACATAAATAATTATTATTATTATTATTATTTTATTATTATTATTAAGCTTTTACTGGTTGGTGGTGTAATTACTATTATGATTAATTTAGAAATCTAATTTATATTTTTTCTTTTTTTTTTTTTTTTATTAAAACCTAAAAAAAAGAAAAAAAACAATAAAATAAAATAAAAAAATAAATATTATTTTTGAAAATTTAAAAAAAAAAGTTTTTTTTATTTATTTTTTTAAAATTTTTTTTTTTTAGAAATTATTAATCGTAAATATTTTGAGAATTATTATAAAATATATTTAATATATTTATATAAATTTATTGAATATTTAGTATTGATGCCTTATTACGAAAATGTTTAAGAAGCTTTTACTATTATTATTTTTGATGATGTGTGAATAAAAAAGATAACTTTTTTTGACAAAGGAAAATATTTTAAAAAATTTTAAAAAAAATTAAAAAAAAAATAAAAAAATAAAAAAAAACTTTTAAAAATAAATAAAATAAATGCTTCATACGCTTTCTTTATGATTTTCGAATCGCTAAGAAAAAATCATATGACGTTTGAAAAAAAAAATTTGGTTTGTTTAGATATTTTTATAGGTTTTTTAAAACCCAAGAAAATCTTTGAAAATTTTATTTCTTTTATTATTATAATGTTGAAAAGATAAATAAATTAATATAATAGATAAAAAAAATTGTTAATAGAATAAAGAAAAATGATTTTATGGTTACAATAGTATTTTTTAATGTTTTTATAATTTATAAAAATAGTAGATGAGGTATTAAATATTTTTTGTTTTTGGATGGTGTTAAAAAACACCTTTTAGTTATAATTTTTTTTTTTTTAAATACTGCAATCAAAAAAAAAAAAAAAAAATAATTTAGTTTTTGAGACTAAACTATTTATTGTTTTTCTGATGATTGTGGATGGTATTTGTTGACAGCAGTCATACCTTGAAGAATAGCGTGTTTGGCAAGTTCACCAGTTAAAATGATACGAACAGCAACTTGGATATCACGAGAGTGGAGAGTGTGTCTCTTTTTCTTTTTGGCTAAACCACCAGCTTCATTGGCGATACGTTCGAAGATATCGTGGACGAATGAGTTCATAACGGCCATGGCTTTTGAGGAGATGGTGAATTTCTTGTTTTCAGATTTACCGGTGGATGGGGTAATTTGTTTTAATAACTTGTGGATATAAGTTGAGAAAGAGGTGTAATCAGACTTCTTTCTTTTGGTTTTTTTCTTTTCACCATCAGCGGCGGTCTTGGTAACTTTTGGAGTTACAGCTTTTTCTTTGTTTTCAGTTGGTTTTTTACCTGCGGCTGGTTTGACCATTTTGATTATTTGTTTGTATTGGTTATAAAAATTTTAAAAAAAATTATATAAAAAAAATTTGGAATATGAAAATATAAATGAAATAAAAAAAAAAAAAAAAATTTAAATAGAAAAAAAATTTTTGAAAAATTAAAATTTTTTTTTTTTTTTTTATTTCTCCTCCATGTATACACCATC
>NW_003519695.1:0-12143 GCF_000190715.1 Dictyostelium purpureum | reverse complement strand
TTTAATAACTTGTGGATATAAGTTGAGAAACGAGGTGTAATCAGACTTCTTTCTTTTGGTTTTTTTCTTTTCACCATCAGCGGCGGTCTTGGTAACTTTTGGAGTTACAGCTTTTTCTTTGTTTTCAGTTGGTTTTTTACCTGCGGCTGGTTTGACCATTTTGATTATTTGTTTGTATTGGTTATAAAAATTTTAAAAAAAATTATATAAAAAAAATTTGGAATATGAAAATATAAATGAAATAAAAAAAAAAAAAAAAATTTAAATAGAAAAAAAATTTTTGAAAAATTAAAATTTTTTTTTTTTTTTTTATTTCTCCTCCATGTATACCCCACACTAAAAATTTTTTTACATTACTTTTTCAAATTTTTTTTTGTTTTACTCGCGCGAATTTTTTAAATTTTCAAATTTTTAAAAAATGTAGTTGTTAATTTTAAAATTAAGCGCATAATTTAAAAATAATCAAAATATTTTATAATTATTTGTTTAAAAAAAAAAAATTATAACAATATTTTTTAAAAATAAAATAAATAAATAAAAAAAATAAAAATAAAAAAAAAAAAATAAAAAAAAAAAAAAATAAATAAATAAATAAATAAATAAATAAATAAATAAATAAATAAATAAATAAATAAATAAATAAATAAATAAATAAAATAAATAATTATAAAAAACAATAAAAATAATTTATTAGTAAAAATAAAAAATAGTTTTATTTATTTTTTTTATTTTTTTAATTTATATTTTTATAGAAGATTTCTATATTTTATATTTATTTTTTTATTTTTAAAATTATAATTTTGATTTTAAAAAAATAACAATAAATATAAATATAAAGTATAAATTAAAAAAAAAAAAAATAGAATAAAAAATTTTATATCTAAAAAAAAAATTTTTTTTTTTTTTTTTTTCTATTGGACTGGTTTTTCTCTTAATCTTATACCTTTTTCCTTTAAAAGTTTTATACAATCGACGAATTCGCTGTCACTGAAACTTGAAGATAGTTTGTCATTTGTAAAGGGCAATAACCAAATGGTTTTCGACCAAGGTAGTTCTTTTATAGCACGATAGTAAATTGATTTTGCAGTATTAACTTTGCCTCTGTTTAATTCAAATTCTATATATAGTTTCCATAAAATAAAGTTATGTTTACATCTAATATAAAAAATAAAAAATAAATTAATAAATAATAAGATAACTTTTATATTAATATAAGTAATGCATACCTTGATAATTGAATTGATTTTTCAAATAGTGATTTAATTCTTAATGCAGCACCTTGCTTATTAATTTCGAATCTAATTGAAAATAACCAAAAAATAGCAGAGTAGTTTTTGTTTGATTGTAAATCGAAATAGACTCTAACTCTATTTATTAATTGGTTTGTACCTTCCCAATTTAAAAATAAAGTTATTAATTTCGGGTGATCATAGTAGTCATCCAATGATTTGATAATTAAATCTTTAATTTTAAATGGTTCGATATTTACTAGTTTACCAATTTTACAAACTATTTCAATAAACCTAAAAAATATTTATAAAAATTAGTTCATTGTAAATTAAACAAATAGATATATTATAAAACAACTTACCTTATAGTTAAAATTTCATGATTAATTGTAAATTTTTTAAAATAAATTGATATAAATTGATTAAATAAAAATAAAGATTTATCAAAGCCACTATAGATTAACTCCAATACTAAAAAGCATAGCACGAAATCAATTGACGGAGGGGTATGTTGATGTTGTTGATGGTTTGTGATGTATTGCTGATATTTCTCGTTAAATTTAAATTTCAAATAGTCTAAACGGGTTTTTATTGTTATATTATTATTGTTTGTTGGTGTATATTTTTTATAGTTTGATTCGATATAACATTGCAGTATGTGAATTGGTAGTGTGAACATATCTAAAATGGAGCCATTATTTTGTTTAGAATTATTAATAAATCTTTTTAAAATTTGAGGATCTTTTTGAACAGACTGATAAATAAAATCCAATTCTAAAAATAAGTATTCCCTATAAATGAAATCGATTTGAAATTGTAGTTGTTGATTTATATTTATTTGGTGTTGTTGCTGCTGCTGTTGTGGTGATGATTTGTTTGGTTGAATTAGCTGGTTTGTATATTGTAATGTGGTTTGGTAGATTGATTTTGATTCATTGATTTTGTTTGATTTAATTTCTAGTGAGGCATAGATATCAAAATAAATTAGTTGTTTAAACTTTTCACATAGTTGTTTTGTATAAATTTTTGCTTCATCCATGCTATAAGTCGCTTTGAAGTGTATATATGAAATGTATAGTTTTTCTTTTACTTTAATATTGCTACTGTCCAAAATGAGTTTAAAAACTGAGTCTATAAATTGTATTCGATCTTTTGATAGCGGTTGATGTTTTCTTAGATTTTCGAATGTTCGATACCAAGTTGCAGTGTTGATTTGTTTAGGATCCTGTAAATCTTTGAACAATAAAGAGATGTTGTTCTCATTAATTGAATTTATAGATTCTCTTCTAAGAGGATGGTTGAAGGGGAACCTTGGTGGTATTTTATCATCTAATACAATTGGTACACCTAAAAATTCTAAAAATTGAAATATTAATTCGATTTTGATTTCATCTCTAACAAATTTGAATAGTAGATCAAAAACGTCATTAAACAGGACCACTCTGTCAGTATCTTGATCATTTTCTTCACCCATTTCATCGTTTAATGTTGCTTTATCTATATTTAGTGGTAACCATTTTGATGTATCTTTTTTAATTTCGTTTTTGCCCCAATTTATAAATTTATTTTCATGGATTGATTCGGGAGTGTTTTTGTTTTTATATGACTCTTTGGTTTTATTAATATCTTGATCATCTTGGTTAATATCGTCATCATTTTGTTCATTGAAGTTGCTTTCGTTAATTGTAAATAAATTTTCATTATTGTTTTGGTTAAGTTCACTTTGCTTTTCTAAATCTTCTTGCTCTTTTAGTAGTTTTTCAATTTCTTCAATGGATAGGTTGTCCAAATCTTCAAGTCCACCATCATTTTTTCCTGTACTGTTGATTTTGTCATTCAGTATTTGATTATATGCATTTGACCAACCAATGGAATTTGATTCACCAATTTTTGCATAGTTGTTCGAGACCCAAAATTCTTTAAATTCTTTTAGCAAAACTGATTGAGGTTCATTTGATAGTGCAATTGGTTCGAAACAATTAAGTTCAATTAGTGCTTGATAAATACCGACCACTCTTTCGCTATAGCCAGCCTGATGAAGGAATCTAGTAAGTTGTGATAAAAATTGCAATATTGACTCTTCAACAACTTGAACCCTTTCCATAAAATTCTTTTCTTTAACTTTAAATGAACGTCTTTTAATCAAAAGTTTTCTTATGACTTGAGTTATGGTTTCTTTCATTTTGTTTACAGTGAAGTTATTAAAATTTGATAGGCAAAAGTTTATATACTCCCTCCAGAGATCTTCACTTATTATCGTTGGGTGTGCTTGATGTTGAGAGTGCACTTGCTGTTGGTAGTCTAAAAAATCTTGAGTGCTCTTTTGAATCAGTGCGTTCCATAAATTTAATACTCTTTCTTGATCCCATATTTCACTTGCCAATTTCAAATATTCAATGGTTAGTCTCTCAGAGTCTGGGTTGGCCATCAATGCATTCTTGTAAATTGTTAATTGTCTATCGTACATTGAAAATTTGGATCTACTCTTCTTTGCACTAAATTGTTGAAAGTTTTCTTGAAATTTAACTAAATCTAACCATCGGTCAATATCTGTTGGATTTTGTTCAACTTTATAATTTAGTTCAGAGTTTTCTTTTAATAGTCTTCTTTGTAATTTTGTTTCATATGTTTCATTTTCTTCATTATCATCATTGGTATCTTGATTTACAACTAATTTGATTTCAGTAGCGGATTTATCTTTAGATGGATCAAGTAAGTTTGGTATTGGAAACACTTTTTCTACTAATTTATTGTCTATAATGGTTGATGGAGGTTGATTTTTAAAATATCTAGTTTTCTGTTGATTATTTTTTGAAGATGAGAAGGCATTTGAATTTTCAATTTGAAAACCATCCTTTTTATTAAAGGCTAGTTTGTAATCTTTTAGGCCCAAAATCATCGTATTATCATAGTTGTAGTTTAAATTTTTAGGAATGTTCATCATATTAATTTTACTTTTGTTGCCTGTATTTTCAAAATAGTATTGATCATTACTTTCAGTTGATTGAAATAAATCGTTGGAAATTGCATTTCTATCTTTGTCGCTATAATATTTTTTATCTTTTTCTATTCTTTTCTTTTTTCTATCTTTTCTTTCCCTTTCAATTTCTTCCTTCTCCTCACGTTTATATTTCTTTCTTTTATAATCAAAGCCCTCATTGTCACTACTGGATGTATCACTATTTGAAAAATCATCATCGTTTAAAAATGATAAAGTTGATTTCTTTGGCTTTTTTTTATTTTTATTTCTTTTCTTATTATCATTACTATTATCGCTATCACTACTGCTGCTGCTACTACTATATGTTGTTTGGTTTATTCTTTTTTTTGATGATGATGAGGACGGTATTATAGTTGTTGAGGTGGATGCGGAGGGAGGTGGGGATGGAGGTAATTCATCATCAAAAGTAATATTGAAATATGCTGATGCTTTGTTTTTTGATATTGGTATTGGTGGAGGTGAGGGTGGGCGAGATGATGTTGGACTAGGATGATGCGAAGATGGTGGTGTAATATTTATTTTATCATTTTTATTTTTTTCATCGATTAATATTGGGTTTTTATTTGAGGAGTATGCGGCAAATAATGGTTTTTTAGGTTGTGGCTGAGTCATTACATAATAAATTAATATTTGTGGTTATTATGATAAATGAAAAAAAATTTAAAATTAAAAAATTAAAAAAAAAAAAAAAATTATTTATAAAAAATTAAAAAAAAAAAAAAAAAAAAGTTTTATTGTTAAAATTTTTTGAATGTAGCCATTCATCTTTAAATCAAGGAAACATGTTCATATCCTAATTAAATTCATTATTAAAATAACATAAATAAAAACAAAAAAAAAAAATTTTACAAAAAAAAGAAAAATGGTAAATAGAAAATTTTAATGAAAATTATGAATTTATACCTACTTGGGGAATATATTTCGACACAAGTTCACACACTGTCCCCAATTTTAATAATTATATTTTTTAAAATTTTTTATTATTTTTTTATTTTTTTTTTTAATTTATTTTTATTTTTTATTTTTTATTATTTTATTTTTACTCATTACATTTTTTTCTTTTTAGTATATTATTTTTTAATTTATATTTTAATAATTGTATAAATACAATATAATAATAAAAAAAAATGATGAGATCAATTTTATTAAAACAATTTGGTGGAATAGAAAATTTAATAGTTGGACAGGTCGCAAAACCAATACCAAAAAACAATGAAATTTTAGTACAAGTTAAATCATTTGCATTAAATAGGGCCGATATTCTTCAAAGATTGGGACGTTATCCTCCACCACCAGGAGACTCTGAAATTTTGGGTTTAGAAATGTCAGGTATTGTAGTTGAAGCTGATAAAAATGGCCATTATAAGAAAGGTGATCCAGTATTTGGTATTGTAGGAGGAGGTGCCTATGGTGAATATTGTACCATTGCAGCAAATCAAGCATTTCCAAAACCAGAGCATTTAACATTCGAACAGGCATCTGCAATTCCTGAAGCATGGTTAACAGCCTATCAAGCATTACATCCATTATCAAACTATCAACGTGGCCAATCTGCCATGATTCATGCTGCTGCAGGTGGTGTCGGTACTGCTTTGGTCCAATTATGTAGAGCTGCCGGTGCTCCTTTAATCTTTGGTACTGTTGGTAGTGACGAAAAAGCAGATTTCATTAAAAAACTTGGTTGTACTCATCCAATCAATTATAAAACTCAAGAAAACTTTTTAGAGGTTGTTCAACAAGTTACAAATAAAAAAGGTGTAAATAGAATATTCGATTATGTTGGTGCAAAATATTGGAATCAAAATTTAAAATCAATGTCATTAGATGGTGTTATGATTATTCAAGTAAGTTTAACAATTAAACAAAATTTTAATCATTATTTGTTAATATATTAATCTTTTTTTAAAAAATTAATAGGGTATTTTATCAGGCTCACACATCAAAGAAACTGCTGATATTACACCAATCTTAAGTAAAAGACTTACCATTATAGGCTCAACATTAAGAAATAGAAGCAACGATTACAAAGCTGATTTAGTATCTGGATTTACCAAAGACTATCTTCATCTTTTTGAAACTGGCGAATTAAAACCAGTTATCGATAGAGTATTCTCATATAATGAAATTCAAGATGCCCACAAGTATCTCGAAACAAACCAAGCAAAAGGCAAAGTTGTTGTAAATAGTTTCAATCATTAAAAAAAAAAAAAAAAAAACACTCTTAAAATATACAAACCATATTTAAACTCAATATCTTTTAAATATTCTTAAAACTTATTTTTTATTTATAGTTTTTTTATTTTTTTTAAATCTTTGGGGATTCAAAACCTAATCACGTTTAATAAATCTTTGCAAAAAAACTTCAAAAGAGTAAAAAATTCACCCAAATTTTTTTTCATATTAATATATTATTGTTTGTATTATTATATTAAAAATGAAAATATCCTTGTCTATTGTCTAAAGAAAAAAAAAAAGTGTAAAATTATTACCTAAAAAAAAATAACTATTTTTTTTTAAATTTATTTATTTTATATTTTTAATTTAATTTTTTAAAATTTTTTTTTTTTTTTTTAATAATTGCTTTTATTCACACACTATCAACGCATCACCATAATACATATAACCACAATTTATCACTACTAACTATAAATATATACGATAATAATACAAAAAACAATCAAAAAGAAAATGAGTGGTAAATCAAAATTTAAAGCCTCTAAAGAAATGGTAGCATATTGTTGGGATACATTAATTCATCACTTTGAATCAAAACCAATGTATAAACCAAGCTTTACAAATGAACCATTGTATGTTAATAATATATAAATAATAAATAATAAGAAATAGATAAAAGAGAAATAATCATAAATAAATAAACTTTATAAAAAAATATAGTATATATTAATTATTTTTTTTTAATATATACAAATATAAAACATAATTATATTATTTTTTATATTATATTTTATTATTAAAGTCCATTATTTGTAACTTGGAAGATTGACAATAAAAACTATGACGAACCAATTTTAAGAGGTTGTATTGGAACTTTTTCAGAAAAACCATTAGTTGAAGGACTATCAAAATTTTCATTAACTAGCGCACTTAAAGATCATCGTTTCTCACCAATCACCCAAAAAGAATTACCAAAGCTTCATTGTGCAGTTTCACTATTATTAGATTTTGAAGAGGCTAAAGACGTATGGGATTGGGAAGTAGGCACCCATGGTATTTGGATTGAATTTACCAATCCAACCACACTGTCAACTACTACAGGTACATTTTTACCAGAAGTTATTCCAGAACAGCAATGGTCAAAAGAAGAAGCACTTAGAGCATTAATTAAAAAAGCTGGATATAATGGCAAAGTAGATCAATCATTCTATTCATCTATTAAACTTACTCGTTATCAATCAACAAAAGAAGAATTGTCATATAAAGATTATTTAGAATTTAAAAAACATCACCATCAACACCATATCCACCAAACCCAAAGCATTACCACTGCAACTTAAAAACCATTCAACTTCTTTGTTTTTTTTTTTGTAAATTTTAACCATCATAATAATAAATAATTAAATAATAATAAATAATATATAATAATAATAATAACATGTACATAAAAAATTTAACTAATAAATCTCTGTAATAAATTTAACATCAATTTAATATTTCGATTTATAACTCAATTAATATTTGTGTAAAATTGTAATAAGTTCAAAAAAAAAATTTTAAAAAACCAAAAAAAAAAATCGTTCGATATTTTTTTGACTCACTATCTTTCATGTATTTACGTAAATTTCATTTTTAATATCTATAAAATATCTTGTAGAAAAAAGTTCTATTTCTTTCCATTTGGTTCTTTTTTTTCAATATTATTATTTTTTTCTTTTTTATTTTTATTTATTATTAGGTTATTAATATTTTTGAAAAAAATACGTCTCCGGGTAAAATTACATTAAGCCTTTTTTTATGCCTTAAAAAAAAAAAAAAAAACGAAAATTCTACAGAGATATTTAAATTTTATTTTTTAATTATTTTTTTTTTTTCTTTTTTTTTTTTTATTTTTATTTTTTATTTTTTTGCTATATAAATTTTTTTTTTTTTTAATATTGTTTCTAAAAAATCAAAACACTACCACTGGTTTTAACCACACAGCTTTTTTTTTTTGTATATATATAATTCATTATTTTTTAAATAATAATTATTAATAATAATAATACAAAAAAAATAAAGATAGAGATAAATATAAATATAAATATATATATATTTACATAATATTTTTTTAATTTAAGAATTTCAAATTATTTTTAACAATAATAAATTCATAATATATAAAATAACAATAATATAACAAAGTAAATTTATTATTAAAAATAAAAATAATTATAGAATCAAAGTATACCATACACACATATATATATATATATAAAAAGTAAAAAATGGGTAGACTTAATAAACATGAATATTCACCGTTGGTCGAATCTGACATTACAGTTATGAAACCACCACCAGATAGAGTAATTATCAATTGATTTTCATAAAGAAATAGCTATATATCAAAGAAACTATATATTAATACCCTTTTATTATTTTATTACTTTTTTTTTTTTCTTTCTTTAATTAGTTTGGTTTAGCATGGTTTTGTTTTTTAGTTTTAGGTATTGGTTTATTATTACCATTTAATTGTTTTATTACATCATCAGCATATTATAATTCAATTTATCCAAATAAATCATATACATTTTTAATGTCATTGGCATACAACTATTTCCAATGGATTTTATTATTTGTATCATCAAAGATTATGCCAAAATTTTCATTCAAGTCACGTATGTTTGTTTTCTTTTTAATTTTAGCAGCCATTTTGTTTTGGATGCCATTCAACGATACAGTTTTACATAAAAACGAAACCACAAGTATGATTATCAGTTTACTTTGTACCCTTTTAGCTGGTTGTTCAGTATCATTATTGTTTGGTACCGTTATGGGTTTGGTAGCCTTATTCCCAGGTGATTATACAGGTGCAGTTATGAGTGGTAATGGTGTAGCAGGTATTATTGCTTCAGTTTTCAGTATCATCACTACAGCTTCAGTATCAAACACTCCAGAGGGCTTCAAAAAGAGCAGTTATATTTTCTTTTTCTTAGCTGCAGGTGTTATGATTTTATGTTTACTTTGTTTTGTACTTTTGCTTCAATTACCATTCACCAAATACTTTTTAACAGCTTATGAAGCATCAAAGACCAAAGAAGGTTCAATTAATGATGTAGGTGAAGTCAAAAAACCAGAGGTTTCAATTTTCAAGATTTTAAGAAAGGTATGGAGAGAGGCTTTAGTTGTATTCTTGGTTTTCTTTACCACTCTTTCAGTTTTCCCAGGTATTACAGGTCTTATTCAAACTAGCGAGTCAAAGAAACTTGGCCAAACTTGGTTCCAAATTTATTTTGTATTAACTTTTATGATTGGTGATTTCATTGGTAGAACATTACCAAAATGGCTCATCATCTTCAAACCAAATACTCTTTGGATTCCAACCGTTCTTCGTTTAGCATTCTTCCCATTATTTTCACTTTGCGTTAAACCAGTAGTTTTCGATAACTTTGCTTGGCAATTCATCTTTATGTTTATTTTCGCTCTTTCAAATGGTTATTGTGGTACTTTAGCTATGATCTTTGGTCCAACTAAAGCTGAGGATCACGAAAAAGAATATGCCGGTATTATTATGGTAAATATCATTTCATTTTTCATTTCATTTTAAAAACAACAACAACCAACTAATAATTTTTCACTATTTTTTTATAGACATTCATGCTCAACTTTGGTATTTGGGTTAGTACTCACTTTTCATTCTTAGTTCTTTATTTGGTTACTGGCTCTACAGGTATCAGTTTTTAAATATTAAAAAGTTCATATTATAAAAAATATGATTTTTTATTTAATTATATTTATATTTATATAAAAACATTTTATTATATTTATTATATTTATTATATTTTAAGTATAATAAATAATTACACTATCCAGAGAAGGTCATACCCTCCCAATACATAATTTTTTTTTAGTCATTATTATTACTTTGACCGACCTTTATTTAAATCAGGCATATTACCTTTTAATTTTATAATAAAATTTTTAATATGTTTTATAATAATTCTCTCATCAAATAAACCCCTTCTTTTTTTTTATTTATTTTTTTATTTATTTTTTATTTAATTTTAATTAATTACATATGTAATTAATTAATAATCAAATGAAACAAGAAATTATGGAATCAAATTTTCAAACAAAAAGAATCAAAAAAAAGATTCTTTGGAATATGAAATTTAAAATTTTTTTTTTTTTTTTTTTGAAAACTTATAAAATAAAAAAAACAACTCAACTTAAAATAATTAAATAACTTAAATAATAGATTTATTAATATTCAAAAATATTATTATTTGTATATTTTTTTCTTTTATTATAATTTAATTTTAATTTAATTTTAATTTAATTTTTTTTAAAATAAATTTAATTATTTGTTTTTTTTTTATTTTTTTTTTTCATTTTAATTTAAAAAAAATTTCGTTTTCTTTTTATTTTTAAAATTTTTTTTTTTTTTTCATTTTTGATAATCATTATTAATTAAAAGTACATAAAGAACAATACAAATAAAAAATGGATAAAGTTGTTAATTTAATCAAATCACACAAATTAATTATCTTTTCAAAGACATTCTGCCCATATTGTGTTAGTGTTAAAAGTTTATTTGAACAAATTGGTGTTAAACCATTTGTTGTCGAATTAGACAGAGAATCAGATGGTGCCGAAATGCAAGCCAATTTAGCAAAACATTCAGGTATGAGAACTGTTCCACAAGTATTTATCAATGAAAAGCTTATTGGTGGTTGTGATGGTATGTAATTCATATTATTATTATTATTATTATTATTATTTTTTAAAAATTGTAAATAATTTGAATACTAACAATTCATTTTTCTTCAAAATTTTTAGATACTACCAAGCTTCACAAAAGTGGCAAATTAGTTCAATTACTCAAAGAAGCTGGTTTATTATAAAATATTTTTATATCTAATCAAAATAAAAAACAAAAATAAAACAAAACAAAACATTTAAATAAACATATATACAACAATCATTGTAAATAAATACATAAAATATTTTAAATAAATAAAATAATAAAAAAGATTGTTTTTTTTAATTTAAAAAAGATGATTTTATTATAAAACATTTATTTATTTACAAGCAGCATCGTCGACCAATTTTATATATATATATATTTTTTTAAAATACTGGTTAATAACCAAGATATTGGGGTCTTGTAAAGAAGGAGAATGAAAGAGCACTACCTTGTTTATAGTTTTCTAAATATTTATTATTTTTGAGGTTGTCATTTCCATTATAGTTTGTTTTATTTTCTCTTTTACTTGCACCAAGGTTTAAATTTATTAAAATTTCTAAATTTAAATTAAATTAATTAATAAAATATTAATTTATAAAATTTACAAATTAATTATACTTACTATTTAACATGGTTTTAGTTTATATTTATTTATATATTTAATTAATTGATTTTAATTTAGAAATGAAATGAAAAAAATAAAAAAATATTTATATTTAAAAATTTAATATTCTTTATAAATTAAAAAAAAGGTATATTTAGTTCTTTCGAAGGTATTATCTTCATTTTTAAAAGATAACATACGGTACTTGTTTTTGGGGTTAAAAGATGGTTGGTTTGTAATATAATGATGTTGTTATATATTTATTAATAATTTAGTTATTTTTTTATATTTAAATTGATAAAATAAAGTCCCAGACAAACAAATATATTATAATTGTTTAATATATTAATCCCCCAAATATTAAAAAATTAATTTATATATATATATAAATATAAATATTTATTTGTT